>NC_141877.1:226207376-226509876 GCF_056163025.1 Triticum urartu | reverse complement strand
ACAATATATCTTATTTAATTAATGCATCTATATACTTGGTAAAGGGTGGAAGGCTCGGCCTTATGCCTGGTGTTTTGTTCCACTCTTGCCGCCCTAGTTTCCGTCATATCGGTGTTATGTTCCCAGATTTTGCGTTCCTTATGCGGTTGGGTTATAATGGGAACCCCTTGACAGTTCTCCTTGAATAAAACTCCTCCAGCATGGCCCAATATTGGTTTTACCATTCGCCACCTAGCCTTTTCTTTCCCTTGGGTTCTGCAGACTCAAGGGTCATCATTTTAACCCCCCGGGCTAGTGCTCCTCTGAGTGTTGGTCCAACCCAGAGCACCGTGCGGGGCCATCCCTTGGCAACTTGGGTTACGTTGGCTCCCATACGCTTAGCTTATCCGGTGTGCCCTGAGAACGAGATATGTGCAGCTCCTACCGGGATTTGTCGGCACAGCGGGTGGTCTTGCTGGACTTGTTTTACCATTGTCGAGGATGTCTTGTAATCGGGATTCCGAGTCTGATCGGGTCTTCCCGCTAGAAGGAATATCCTTCGTTGACCGTGAGAGCTTGTGATGGGCTAAGTTGGGACACCCCTGCAGGGATTTGAACTTTCGAAAGCCGTGCCCGCGGTTATGGGCAGATGGGAATTTGTTAACGTCCGATTGTAGAAAACCTGAAGTTGACCTTAATTAAAATGCATCAACCGCGTGTGTAACCGTGATGGTCTCTTTCCGGCGGAGTCCGAGAAGTGAACACGGTGTTGGAGTTATGCTTGACGTAGGTTGTTTTAGGATCACTTCTTGATCATACTTTTATCGACCGTGCTTTGCCTTCTCTTCTCGCTCTCATTTGCGTATGTTAGCCACCATATATGCTAGTCGCTTGCTGCAGCCCCACCTCATACCTTTTACCTTACCTATAAGCTTAAATAGTCTTGATCGCGAGGGTGCAAGATTGCTGAGTCCCCGCAACTCACAGATACTTCCAAAACCAGCTTGCAGGTGCCGATGAGTCCGTGCAGATGACGCAACCCAGCTCAGGAGGAGCTCGATGAAGATCTTGTCCTTTGTGTTGTTTCGTTCTAGTTGATCAGTAGTGGAGCCCAGTTGGGGTCGATCAGGATCTGTGTAGCATTTGGGGTAGTCTTCTTTTATTTTGGCTTCGTAGTCGGGCCCTGATTGTATCTGGATGATGTAATGCTTTATTCATGTAATTGTGTGAAGTGGCGATTGTAAGCCAACTATGTATCTTTTTCCCTTATGTATTACATGGGTTGTGTGAAGATTACCTCACTTGCGACATAGCTTTCAATGCAGTTATGCCTCTAAGTCGTGCTTCGACATGTGGGAGATATAGCCGCATCGAGGGCATTACACCCTACCTCGTGGGCCCCCTGGTGGCCCTCCGGTGACCATCTTCTTCTATATGAAGTCCTTCGATGGGAAAAACCATAAGCCATCTTCTCGGACGAAACTCCGCCGCCACGAGGCAGAACCTTGGCGGAACCAATCTAGGGTTCTGGCGGAGCTGTTCTGCCGGGGAAACTCCCCCCCCCCCCCCCCCCGAAGGGGGAAATCATCGCCATCGTCATCACCAACGCTCCTCTCATCAGGAGAGGGCAATCTCCATCAACATCTTCATCAGCACCATCTCATCTCAAAACCCTAGTTCATCTCTTGTATCCAATTCTTGTCTCCAAGTCCGGGATTGGTGTTAGTAGGTTGCTAGTAGTGTTAATTACTCCTTGTAGTTGATGCTAGTTGGTTCAATTGGTGGAAGATCATATGTTCAGATCCTATATGCATATTAATACCCCTCTGATTATGAACATGTTTATGCTTTGTGAGTAGTTACTTTTGTTCCTGAGGACGTGGGAGAAGTCTTGCTATTAGTAGTCATGTGAATTTGGTATTCGTTCGATATTTTGATGAGATGTATGTTGTCTTTCCTCTAGTGGTGTTATGTGAACGTCGACTACATGACACTTCACCATTATTTGGGCCTAGAGGAAGGCATTGGGAAGTAATAAGTAGATGATGGGTTGCTAGAGTGACAGAAGCTTAAACCCTAGTTTATGCGTTGCTTCGTAAGGGGCTGATTTGGATCCATATGTTTCATGCTATGGTTAGGTTTACCTTAATACTTTTGTTGTAGTTGCGGATGCTTGCAATAGAGGTTAATCATAAGTGGGATGCTTGTTCAAGTAAGAACAACACCCAAGCACCGGTCCACCCACATATCAAATTATCAAAGTATCGAACGCGAATCATATGAACGTGATGAAAACTAGCTTGACGATATTCCCATGTGTCCTCGGGAGCGCTTTTCCTTATATAAGAGTTTGTTCCGGCTTGTCCTTTGCTACAAAAGGATTGGGCCACCTTGCTGCACTTTATTTACTTTTGTTACTTGTTGCTTGTTACAATTTATCCTATCATTACCAAGAAAGAAAAGTACATGGTAATTCAATTGGTGTGCGTGAGCTCTAGTGATTGGTCTAGTATGTATAACAACAAGGGCTGTGGGTGTAACAATGGTATTGATGTCCTCATCATCCTCCCCTTCTTGTAATGAAGTCGTCCTCGACGGAAGCTCATCTTCCTCACCCAAATAAGGCTTCAAATCTGCAATGTTAAAAGTGGGACTAACCCCAAAATCTGCAGGCAGCTCAAGTTTATATGCATTATCATTTATTTTCTCTAACACCTTAAAAGGACCATCACCACGTGGCATTAGCTTTGATTTACGCAAATCGGGAAATCTATCCTTACGCAAATGTAACCAAACAAGTTCTCCAGGTGCAAACACGACATGTTTTCTACCCTTATCTCCAGCAAGTTTATATTTAGCATTCACACGCTCAATGTTCTCCTTAGTTAACTCATGCATTTTCAAGATCAATTCAACACATTGTTTAGCATCAAAATTAACCTTCTCCAAAGATGGAAGAGGCAACAAATCAATGGATGCACGAGGTAGGAAACCATACACAATCTCAAAAGGGCACATCTTAGTAGTAGAATGAAGCGAACGATTATGAGCAAATTCAATATGAGGCAAGCATTCTTCCCACATTTTCAAGTTATTCTTCAAAACAACCCAAAACATAGTAGACAATGTTCTATTGACTACATCAGTTTGGGGGTGACATGTAGTACTAAAAAGCAGTTTAGTCCCCAACGTAGCCCATAAACATCTCCAAAAGGGGCTAAGAAATCACGATCTAAAACAATTGTATTTGGCATACCATGGGAGCGAATAATTTCACGAAAGAAAAAATCAGCAACATTTGCAGCAGCATTGCTACTTCTTGAGCTTGCATTGGTTTTTCCCTTGAAGAGGAAAGGGTGATGCAGCAAAGTAGAGATAAGTATTTCCCTCAGTTTGAGAACCAAGGTATCAATCCAGTAGGAGACAACGCACAAATCACCTAATACTTGCCCAAACAATCAAACAACTTGCACCCAACACGATAAAGGGGTTGTCAATCCCTTCATGGTTACTTGCAAAAGTGAGATCTCATAGAGATAGATAAACCGTAAAGTAAATATTTTTGGTATTCTTGGTTTATAGATCGGAAAGTAAAAGATTACAAAAATAGTAGATCGGAAACTAATATTGTAGATCGGAAACTTATATGATGGAAAATAGACCCGGGGGCCATAGGTTTCACTAGAGGTTTCTCTCAAGATAGCAAATAATACGGTGGGTGAACAAATTACTGTCGAGCAATTGATAGAAAAGCGCAAAGTTATGATGATATCTAAGGCAATGATCATGAATATAGCCATCGCGTCCATGCTAAGTAAACCGAAATGATTCTGCATCTACTACTATTACTCCACACATCGACCGCTATCCAGCATGCATCTAGAGTATTAAGTTCATAAAGAATGGAGTAACGCATTAAGTAAGATGACATGATGTAGAGGAAATAACTCAAGCAATATGATGAAAACCCCATCTTTTTATCCTCGATGGCAACAATACAATACGTGCCTTGCTGCCCCTATAGTCACTGGGAAAGGACACCGCAAGATTGAACCCAAAGCGAAGCATTTCTCCCATTGCAAGAAAAACCAATCTAGTTTGCCAAACCAAACCGGTAGTTCGAAGAGAATTACAAAGATATCAAATCATGCATAAAAGAATTCAGATAAGATTCAAATAATATTCATAGATAAGATGATGATAAATCCACAATTCATCGGATCTCGGCAAACACACCGCAAAAGAGTATTACATCGAATAGATCTCCAAGAACATCGAGGAGAACATGGTATTGAGAATGAAAGAGAGAGAAGAATCCATCTAGCTACTAGCTATGGACCCGTCGGTCTGAGGTAAACTACTCACGCTTCATCGGAAGGGCAATAGAGTTGGAGTAGAAGCCCTCCGTGACCGAATCCCCCTCCGGCAGGGTGCCGAAAAAGGTCCCTAGATGGGATCTCATGGGTACAGAAGGTTGCGGCAGTGGAAAAGTGTTTTCGTGGATGCTTCTGGTGGTCTGGGGATATTTGGGAATATATAGGCGAAAGAATTAGGTCAGGAGAGTCATGGGGGGCCACAATGGTGCGGCGCGCCCTACTCCCCTGGGCGCACCCTCCGTCCTTATGGCCACCTCGTGGCTCCTCCGACTTCATCTCCAAGTCTCCTAGCTGTCTTCTGGTCCAAGAAAAATCATCGCGAAGGTTTCATTCCGTTTGGACTCCGTTTGGTATTCCTTTTCTGCAAAACTCAAAAACAAGGGAAAACAGAAACTGGCACTAGGCTCTAGGTTAATAGGTTAGTCCCAAAAATAATATAAAATAGCATACTAATGCTTATAAAACATCCAAAACATATAATATAATAGCATGGAACAATAAAAAAATTATAGATATGTTGGAGACATATCAAGCATCCCCAAGCTTAATTCCTGCTCGTCCTCGAGTAGGTAAATGATAAAAACAGAATTTTCGATGTGGAATGCTACCCAACATATTTATCCGTGTAATTTTATTTATTGTGGCATGAATGTTCAGATCCATAATATTCAAAACAAAAGTTTAATATTGACATAAAAACAATAATACTTCAAGCATACTAACGAGGCAATTATGTGTTCTCAAAATAACTTGGCCAAAGAAAGCTTATCCCTACAAAATCATATAGTCTGGATATGCTCCATCTTGATCACACAAAATATTTAAATCATGCACAACCCCGATGGCAAGCCAAGCAATTGTTTCATACTTTTGATGTTCTCAAACTTTTTCAACTTTCATGCAATACATGAGTGTGAGCCATGGACATAGCACTATAGGTGGAATAGAATATGGTGGTTGTGGAGAAGACAAAAGAGGGAGATAGTCTCTCATCAATTAGGCGTATCAACGGGCTATGGATATGACCATCAATAGATATCAATGTGAGTGAGTAGGGATTGCCATGCAACGGATGCACTAGAGCTATAAGTTTATGAAAGCTCAAAAAGAAACTAAGTGGGTGTGCATCGAACTCGCTTGCTCACGAATACCTAGGGCAGTTTGAGGAAGCCCATCATTGGAATATACAAGCCAAGTTCTATAATAAAAAAATTCCCACTAGTATATGAAAGTGACAACATAGGAGACTCTCTATCATGAAGATCATGTTGCTACTTTGAAGCACAAGTGTGGTAAAAGGATAGTAACATTGTCCCTTCTCTCTTTGCTCTCATTTTTTTATTTGGGCCTTCTCTCATTTTTTTGGCCTCTTTTTTTCGTCCGGAGTCTCATTAAGATTTTGCGCATCCAACCATAAAAGCGCATGACAACCTCTGCTTCCCTCTGGGAAGGGCCTATCTTTTACTTTTATCCCCTACCTTGCATAAGAGTCATGGTGATGTTCACCCTTCCTTTTTACATTTTATACTTTGGCAAGCACAGTATGTTGGAAAGACCCTGGTATATATGGCTAATTGGATGTGAGTTTTCATGAACTATTACTGTTGACATTACCCTTGAGGTAAAACGTTGGGAGGCAAAACTATAAGCCCCTATCTTTCTCTGGGTCCAAATAAAACTCCATACTCATAAGTATTGCGTGAGTGTCAGCAATTGTGAAAGACTATATGATAGTTGAGTATGTGGACTTGCTGAAAAGCTGTTATACATTAACTCTTTCCTATGTTATGATAAACTGCAATTGCTTCAATGACTGAGATTATAGTTGTTAGTTTTCAATGAAGTTTAAGATTCATACTTGATATTGTGATTGAATTATTACTCTAGCATTAGAGATTATATGACAAGAATTATATAAGTTGCTGTTCTAAGAATGATCATGATGCCGTCATGTCCGTATTTTATTTTTATCGACACCTCTATCTCTAAACATGTGGACATATTTTTCGATTTCGGCTTTTCGCTTGAGGACAAGCGAGGTCTAAGCTTGGGGGAGGTGATACGTCCATTTTGCATCATGCTTTTATATCAATATTTATTGCATTATGGGTTGTTATTACACATTATGTCACAATACTTATGCCTATTCTCTCTTATTTTACAAGGTTTACATAAAGAGGGAGAATGCCGGCAGCTAGGATTCTAGGATGGAAAAGGAGCAAATATTAGAGACCAATTCTGTACAGCTCCAAAAGTCCTGAAACTTCACGGAAGATGTTTTCCAAATATATAAAAAATACTGAGAGCAAGAACTTCACCAGGGGGGCCACACCCTACCCACGAGGGTGGGGGCGCGCCCTACCCCCTGGGCGCGCCTCCTACCTCGTGGGCCCCCTGGTGGCCCTCCGGTGACCATCTTCTGCTATATGAAGTCTTTCGATGGGAAAAAAAATCATAAGCCATCTTCTTGGACGAAACTCCGCCGCCACGAGGCGGAACCTTGGCGGAACCAATCTAGGGCTCTGGCGGAGCTGTTCTACCAGGGAAACTTTCCTCCCGGAGGGGGAAATCATCGCCATCGTCATCACCAACGCTCCTCTCATCGGGAGAGGGCAATCTCCATCAACATCTTCATCAGCACCATCTCATCTGAAAACCCTAGTTCATCTCTTGTATCCAATTCTTGTCTCCAAGTCCGGGATTAGTGTTAGTAGGTTGCTAGTAGTGTTAATTACTCCTTGTAGTTGATGCTAGTTGGTTCAATTGGTGGAAGATCATATGTTCAGATCCTATATGCATATTAATACCCCTCTGATTATGAACATGTTTATGCTTTGTGAGTAGTTACTTTTGTTCCTGAGGACGTGGGAGAAGTCTTGCTATTAGTAGTCATGTGAATTTAGTATTCGTTCGATATTTTGATGAGATGTATGTTGTCTCTCCTCTAGTGGTGTTATGTGAACGTCGACTACATGACACTTCACCATTATTTGGGCCTAGAGGAAGGCATTGGGAAGTAATAAGTAGATGATGGGTTGCTAGAGTGACAGAAGCTTAAACCCTAGTTTATGCGTTGCTTCGTAAGGGGTTGATTTGGATCCATATGTTTCATGCTATGGTTAGGTTTACCTTAATACTTTTGTTGTAGTTGCGGATGCTTGCAATAGAGGTTAATCATAAGTGGGATGCTTGTTCAAGTAAGAACAACACCCAAGCACCGGTCCACCCACATATCAAATTATCAAAGTATCGAACGCGAATCATATAAACGTGATGAAAATTAGCTTGACGATATTCCCATGTGTCCTCGAGAGCGCTTTTCCTTATATAAGAGTTTGTTCTGGCTTGTCCTTTGCTACAAAAGGATTGGGCCACCTTGCTGCACTTTATTTACTTTTGTTACTTGTTGCTTGTTACAATTTATCCTATCACAAAACTATCTGTTACCACTTATTTCAGTACTTGCAGAGAATACCTTGCTGGAAACCACTTATTATTTCCTTCTGCTCCTCGCTGGGTCCGACTCTCTTACTTATCGAAAGGACTACGATAGATCCCCTATACTTGTGGGTCATCAGTAGCCCCTAGTATCCGAACTAGAGTGCTATAAGCGTGTGATCGGGAAGAGCCAATCCTTCGTGTAAGGTGGAAGAAATCTCCAATGATTTGTAACCTCCGAACAGCTGACCGGCTCTCGCCGCGTCATGACAGTTAGTTTTCGGCTTTCTCTACTGAGGTGCTCCTTTGGATAAACCAAGGCACAATCGCAGTAGTTCTCCCTTTACTACCTTAGCCGATATAGAGGAACGTAAGGTAGCAAGCACAGGAGCCAGACAACCCAACTATTGACCAAAGACATGATTCAGAGCCAATGCATATAATGCTAAATTTGAGGTGCCGAACTATACTTATAAAAAGTGTTTGGACTTTTGTTGCCGTAACGTGGGGTGCTATGAAGCCCCTGGCAAACATCAAACGTACCAAAGTATACGGGTGCTACCTGATAGGGTTATCAACAGGGGAGCTAAAAAAGAGAAAGAAAACAGAAAATGTACAAAGGTAAAAAGCTGGGGTCCTACAGATCCAGCCGCAAACTGTTCTCATTGTAATTTAATTAGTACATCAAGGCGCATTGATACAGGTAGTGTGATAAGCAACAGGCTATTTGACATGCCGAAACCAAGGGAGAGCTGCATGTGGGTCCTGAAAAACAGGTAGAGTTAGCGTTAAGGGAATCACCTAAAAAGTCCCCATATGCGTTTCTCGCCGTCTTGGTGTGTTTATCCTTCAAGAGGACCGATGATGAGACCACCAGATGGTGCCTATGGGATTGAGACCTGAAAAGGAAAAAGGTGAAAGTATGTGTGTATCCGATGTCGGTTGAGCCGTACTATGGACCACAAGCTAGCTATGCCTCCGTCGATGCCCATGGGATCTTGAGTGCATAGTTATGTACGCATGGCACGAATGCCACCACTTGATCGGGACTGAGACGGAGGCCGGATTGCTAGTCGAGGTCCTGACGAGCCGAGCTCTCCTGCTGTAGAGTAGTTCGGACCCTCTTAACGGTGTCCGTGGGCTCGGCAGTCGAATTAGGGTTCTGCTTGAGAAGGCCGCTCTGTACTTCTGCTGCTAAGGCAGCTGTGTGCTCTTCTGTATGGAGGGAGCATTCCGTATTTCCGTTGACTGTTATGACGCCACATGGACCGGGCATCGTGAGCTTGAGATAAGCATAGTGTGGTACTGCGTTGAATCGAGCGAACGCAGTTCGTCCGAGCAGTGCGTGATAGCCGCTATAGAAAGGAATGATATCGAAGATTAATTCCTCGCTTCAGAAGTTGTCCGGGGATCCGAAGACAACCTTTAGTGTGATTGAGCCCGTACAGTGGGCTTCTACACCTGGTATGACTCCTTTGAGGGTAGCATTGGTGGGCTTGATCCGAGGTTGCTACCTCCATCCATATGGATGCGAGTTTGGTGGAACCCATCGATTATTGGGTCTAGGACCAGTGCGGCTGAGTCACCATGACGAATACTGGTCGGTTGATCCCGGCGATCAAAAGTGATCGGGCATGACGACCATGGATTAAATTTTTGGGGACTGGCTCTATCGTGTAGACGTCCCTGAGCGCACGCTTGCGCTCCCTCTTGGGGATGTGGGTAGCGTATATCATGTTCACCGTTTTGACCTGAGGGGGAAACTTCTTCTGCCCCCCTGTGTTCAGTTGCCGAGGCTCTTCGTCATCGTCCTCGCTTTGCAATCCCTTTTCCCTGTTCTCGACGTTTAATTTGTCGGCCTGTTTAAAAACCCAGCAATCTCTATTTGTATGATTGGGTGGTTTGTCCGGGGTGCCATGAATCTGGCACGGACGATCAAGTATGCGGTCCAAGCTGGATGGGCCTGAGTTGTTCTTTTGGAACGGCTTCTTCCACTGACCGGACTTAGATCCACTGAATCCGGCATTGACTGTTGTGTCCTCGGTGTTATCACTATTTTTTCAACGCTTGTATCTCTTGCGTCGAGGCTTGTCTTTGCTAGTTTTAGCTTCAGGGGTGCCGGCGTCGCTTGCATTGTTTTTGCTACGGGCCAACCAACTGTCCTCGCCCGCACAAAAGCGGGTCATGAGTGCCGTGAGGGCCGCCATGGATTTTGGCTTTTTCTTGGCCGAGGTGGCGAGCGAGCCATTCGTCGAGGATGCTGTGTTTGAAAGCTGCTAGGGCTTCGGCATCCGGACAATCGATGATTTGGTTCTTTTTAGTTAAGAACCTAGTCCAGAATTTCCTGGCGGACTCTCCGGGCTGTTGAACTATATGGCTTAAGTCATCAGCGTTTGGAGGTCGAACATATGTACCTTGGAAGTTATTGAGGAAGGCCTCTTCCAAGTCCTCCCAGCTGCCAATAGAATTTTCAGGCAAACTGTTGAGCCAATGCCGAGCTGGCCCCTTGAGTTTTAAAGGGAGGTATTTGATGGCGTGGAGGTCATCGCCGTACGCCATATGAATGTTGAGTATGAAGTCTTCGATCCACACCGCGGGGTCCGTGGTTCCATCGTATGATTCTATATTCACGGGTTTGAACCCTTCTGAGAATTCATGATCCAGGACCTCATCAGTGAAGCAATGAGGGTGTGCGGCGCCTCTATATCGGGCCGTATCGCGACGTAGCTCTGATGGAGTCCGTCTGCGGTTTTCAGCCCGCGCATGACTAAGTTTGTCATATCCGAATAGGTAGACGTTGTCGCGTGTCGAGGCACATCCTCGTGATCCGTAGATTGATCTGGTATGTCCTGCTTTATTATTCAGGTTTTGCCGGAGGTCATATGTATGACCATGGGATAATTTACCTCTACCTATGCGATAAGGCGGGGCTGGCTGGTGTTCGGCGTGAGTTGCCGTTTTGTCCCGACCACGTGGTGGTCGGTCAGCTGCATTGTATGATGGAGGTATGTATTCCAGCGCCTCCTCATCAAACTGAGGTAGCAATGTGCGCTTTGGGTAGATTTTGGTTGGGCGCTTGAGGCCGTATTCTTTGGCTGCTAGGACATCGGTCCATTTATCATTGAGCAAATCTTGGTCAGCTTGAAGCTGCTGCTGCTTCTTTTTCAGGCTCCTTGCAGTGGCGATTAGCTGGCGCTTGAAGCGCTCCTGCTCAAGAGGTTCCTCAGGCACGATGAAATCGTCGGTGCCGAGGCTCACCTCATCCTCGGAGAGCGGAAGATAACTTTCGTCCTCTGAGTCTTCATGCGTGGCCTGCTTACCAGGGCTAGCCTGCCCATCTTCTCGTTCATCTTGTTCATTAGCTGGTACAACGGGGTCTTCGTTGTCTTCAGCACCTTCTGGAGTGTTATTTTCTCCTGTGCTGGTGTTGCTGTCTTTGCTGCGGCATGACTTAGAGCGGCGCCACTAACGCCGGCGCTTGGATTGTATTTCGGAAGGTTTATCCTCAGCTGGATGTTCCTTGTCATCGCCACTGTTCTCCTTTGGTGCATCCACCATGTATACATCATACGAGGAAGTGGCCGTCCAGCATCTGGTGAACGGCGGGTTCTGGGCCTCTTCTTCTCCGGAATCGTCGTCCATACCGTCATTGTCCTCGGAGTCGTAATCAAGTGTGTTGGTCAAATCCTCGACCGTGGCTATGAAGTGGGTGGCAGGTGGGAAGCAAAATTCTCCACCATCAGCCCCTAGTTTGGGCCGGATATAGTTCGGCTATGATTCCTCCGTCAAGGACAGTTTTTTTAATGAGTTTAGCATGTCGCCCAAAGGCGAGTGCTAGAAGATGTCTGCGGCGCTGAATTCGAAGATCGATAAACGATCAGGTTCGACATCCATGGGCCCACATGGTTTGGAACTTATGGCCGGAGACGAGTCCGGGTGGCACAAGTATCGTGTGAGATCAAGTCTATGTGCGGCTCCAATGCTAGGGAATCTGTGGCCTCCGTGGCGGGGTTGAGCTTCCAATCCTCGGATGCCATAGTGTGCTCTGGATCTAAGGCCGGAGTGGTCACAGGAGCTATCTCCTGGAGGCGGTCTGACGATAGAACTAGGTCATGTTCGTCAAGGTGACCGGGAACGGTCGCCGCGGTCTCAAATCGGGCGAAGATCAAATCTCCACGGATGTCCGCAACGTAGTTCAAACTCCCAAATCTGACCTGATGGCTAGGGGCGTAGCTATCGATCTGCTCCAGGTGGCCAAACGAGTTGGCCCGCAGTGCGAAGCCGCCGAACACGAAGATCTGTCCAGGGAGGAAACTTTCTCCTTGGACAACATCACTATCGATGATTGAAGGGGCCATCGAACCTTTTGAGGACGACACAGTGGAACTCTCAATGAAAGCACCAATGTTGGTGTCAAAACCGGCGGATCTCGGGTAGGGGGTCCCGAACTATGCATCTAAGGTCGATGGTAACAGGAGACATGGGACATGATGTTTACCCAGGTTCGGGACCTCTCTATGGAGGTAATACCCTACATCCTGCTTGATTGATATTGATGAATATGAGTATTACAAGAGTGGATCTACCTCGAGATCGTAATGGCTAAACCCTAGAGGTCTAGCTGGTATGGCTATGATAATGAATCTCCCTCCCCCTGGACTAAGTCCTCCGGTTTATATAAGCACCGGGAGGATCTAGGGTTACACAAGGTAGGTTACAAAGAAACGAATCTACATATCCGGTCACCAAGCTTGCCTTCCACGCCAAGGAGAGTCCCATCCAGACACGGGTACAGTCTTCGGTCTTCGCATCTTCACAGCCCATCAGTCCGGCCCATGGCTAACAGGCATGACGCCCGAGGACCCCATAGTCCAGGACTCCCTCACCCTCCCCCGTATATAAAGGGGGGAGGAGGAGAGGGCCGACCTAGGAGGGGGCACGCCCAAGGGGTGGCAATCCTACTCCAAGTAGGTTTGGCCCCCCTTTTCATATTCCTACTAGGAGAAGGAGGAAGGAGGAGGAGAGGAGAAGGAAAGGCTGGAGGGGGGGGGGGCAAAACCCTAAACCAATTCGGTTTGGGCCTAGGGGGCGCGCCCCACCACTTGCATGCTACCCTCTTTCTCCACTAGGGCCCATTAAGGCCCATTGACTCCCCCCAGGGGGGGGGGGGGGTTCCGGTAACCTCCCGATACTCCTGAAAATGGCCGGACTTATCCGAAACCATTCCGGTGTCCAAACATAGCCTTCCAATATATCAATCTTTATGTCTCGACCATTTCGAGACTCCTCGTCATGTCCATGATCATATCCGGGACTCCGAACTACCTTCGCTACATCGAAACACATAAACTCATAATACCGATCGTCACCGAACATTAAGCGTGCGGACCCTACGGGTTCGAGAACTATGTAGACATGACCGAGACTCATCTTCGGTTAATAACCAATAGCGGAACCTGGATGCTCATATTGGTTCCTACATATTCTACGAAGATCTTTATCGGTCAAACCGCATAACAACATACGTTGTTCTCTTTGTCATCGGTATGTTACTTGCCCGAGATTTGATCGTCGGTATCTCTATACCTAGTTCAATCTCATTACCGGCAAGTCTCTTTACTCGTTCCGTAATGCAACATCCTGCAACTAACTCATTAGTGACATTGCTTGCAAGGACTATAGTGATGTGCATTACCGAGAGGCCCAGAGATACCTCTCCGATACACGGAGTGACAAATCCTAATCTCGATCTATGCCAACTCAACAAACACCATCGGAGACACCTGTAGAGCATCTTTATAGTCACCCAGTTATGTTGTGACGTTTGATAGCACACTAAGTGTTCCTTCGTTATTCGGGAGTTGGATAATCTCATAGTCATAGTAACATGTATAATTTATGGAGAAAGCAATAGCAATAAACTAAACGATCATAGTGCAAAGCTAACGGATGGTTTAAGTCAATCACATCATTCTCTAATGATGTGATCTCATTAATCAAATGAAAACTCATGTCTATGGTTAGGAAACTTAACCATCTTTGATTAACGAGCTAGTCAAGTAGAGGCATACCAGTGACACTCATTTTGTCTATGTATTCACACATGTACTAAGTTTTCGGTTAATACAATTCTAGCATGAATAATAAACATTTTTCATGATATCAGGAAATATAAATAACAACTTTATTATTACCTCTAGGGCATATTTCCTTCACTCGTATTGAGGAAATACACCCTACATCCTGCTTCTGATTTGTATTCATGATGGAGCACCTCGTGCAAGGGGGTTACAACAGAGATGTGAATGACTACCCAGAGTTGGGTCTATGTTATAGATGATGATAACCATCCCTAGCACAGTCTTATATAGACGATAGGGGCTAGGGTTTACAGGGGATTGAACCAACCTCACAGTGCCACCCTCCCGACTTGCATGTCAAGATGGTCTTCGAGTTCTATCCAGGCCTCCGGGCTCCTTCCTGTCATCTGGCTCCTGCGAGGTCACCTGGGCCCAGTGGCAGGCCTGCTATCGGACTTCCCCTTGAGAGGCTACCCCTGGTGTATTGCATAGTCAGTAGGGGGTGGAGCGATAGGAGGTGGGGCTGGTTGAGGACCTCCGGTGCGGCGGTGATGCAAGGGACCCTAGTGCACATGCTGTTGGGGAAAGGAGTGTCTTGCTCAAGGGAGAGAGTGGAGTGGCTCGTGGGACGAATTGTTTTATTTTGCATGAGGGGGAGGACAAAACCAGTTAGAAGACGCGTATGTGGGAGGAGGTGGAAAACCCAAAGCTGAGGTGAACCTACCAATTCATCTTTAATAGTAGAGATACTTTTGTCTAAAAAGGGTGGATTTTATTGACTCAAAAGGAGGCATCAACAGGATACAATCGCAATGATCACACGCCTGAACTCTGCATAGCTAGGATGCACACGATCAACACCCACACACCCATACAAAAACATGCTGGCAAATAGTAAAGTCATATAAGACCAAAGCTATGCATAGGCGAAGAAAATAGAAAAAAAAGGCTCCAAAACGACCATATTCTGTGAGCGGAAAACTATAACAATGACCATATCCGCGACCATCTCATGACACCACAAGGACGACGAGGTTCTTCAATAGTAACACCTTTAGGAAGGGAGCGACACTCAAACGTTGCCGTTACCAGATCCAACCACCCAAGGCCAGAATCCAGGGTTTCACCCTAAAGAATCAATCCGAGCATTCCGAGCAATGCCTTCAACATGGTAACGACGTAAAAATGTCGCCATTGGCAGGGATACACAACTCAGGTCAGACCTGGGCTTTCACCCCAGAGCTCAAGACCGAGTGCTCAAGTAGCACCACCACCATTGAAGTCACTCAAGCGTTGTCGCCACAACTTCTCCACGATCCTAGAAACTACATGCCATGCGACCACCACCACTACACAACTATCCCTCCACGTCAAGACTTCGTCTATAGTTTGCGTCTCACGGCCGAAGTCAACCACCGGATCTACAACGATGAGACTCTCACAAAGATCTTTCAATGGCGACTGCAATTCGCAGCGAGGCCGACGCCGTAGGTCGGAGTGATCATGAACTGCCACACATAGCTGTTGTCACGGTTGACCTAGCCACCGGTCGGCCCGGAAGTCGGTCTAACTATTGCCAGGTAGCCCGTGCACCTCTAAAGGTAGTGATGTGGAGCATCCTACAGTCGGGCCAAGGGCCAATGTATCCCTCTCCTACCTACGCGTTCGTCCCTAGCACTATATATAGACACCCCTCCTCATTTCTAGGGTTAGCAAATATAATAGTTCATCCTAGTTGAGCATTGCTCCTACCTTATCTTCTTGAGAGAGAGACCACTCCCATGGAGTTCAAAACCTCCATGTGAGCATGTGAGAAGATCCCGAGGGATTCAAGACCCCCTTGTGGGAAGGATCTACCTAGATCATCAAGACCCCATGTCCTTTAAATTTGAGATGAATTCTAGCATATATCTTCCTCTCTGTTGGTCATGTACCTTCGTGGATCTTGTGTGTTTGATTATCTAGTGGATGTGTCATTGGACTTGTTCTTGGGTGTTTCCCCTTGTGATTTCTTCCTGTTCTTCCCCGTGTTCATCGTGTTCTTCATGGGAATCCACTCCAATCGTGAAAGATCGGCCGAAACCGGGTCTAGCCCCGTATCATATGGTATCATGAGCCACGATGATCACGAATTTGGAGTCTGCCCCCTCCGTTTTGATATGTCCATTTTGCATCATGTTTTCCTACTGTTATTTATATTGTTTTTATCCATAATAATGCTTTTTGGAGTAATTCTAATGTCTTTTCTCTCATAATATGCAAGGTACACACAAAGAGGGAGAATTCCGGTAGCTAGAAATCTGGACCTGAAAAAGCTACGTCAGGCTACCTATTCTGCACAACTCCAAATGAGCTGAAACTTTACGGAGATTTTTTTATGCAATATATAAGAAATATTGGAGCCAATAAGTACCAGAGGGGGCCCACCAGGTGGGCACAACCCACCTGGGCGCGCCAGGGAGCCCAGGCGCGCCCTCGTGGGTTGTGCCCTCCTCGGCCCACCTCGGGTGCCCCTCCTTTGTTATATAAGTCATTTGACCTAGAAAACTAAGGATATGACTTTCGGGACGAAGCGCCGCCATCTCAAGGCGGAACTTGGGCAGGAGCACTTTTGCCCTCTGGCGGAGCAATTCCGCTGGGGGAACTTCCCTCCCAGAGGGGGAAATCACCATCATCATCATCACCAACAACTCTCCCATCTTAGGGAGGGAAATATTCATCAACATCTTCAACAACACCATCTCCTCTCAAACCCTAGTTCATCTCTTGTGTTCAATCTTTGTACCAGAACTATAGACTAGTACTTGTGGGTGACTAGTAGTGTTGATTACATCTTTTAGTTGATTACTATATGGTTTATTTAGTGGAAGATCATATGTTCATATCCAATATGCTATTTATTACCCCTCTGATCTTGAGCATGATTATCATTTTTTAGTAGTTACTTTTGTTCTTAAGGTCATGAGAGAAATCTTGTTCCAAGTAATCATGTGAACTTGATATGTGTTTGATATTTTGATGGTATGTATGTTGTTATTCCCTTAGTGGTGTCATGTGAACATCGACTACATGACACTTCACCATATATGGGACTAAGGGAATGCATTGTGGAGTAGTTATTAGATGATGGGTTGCGAGAGTGACAGAAGCTTAAACCCTACTTTATGCGATATTCTGTAAGGGACTGATTTGGATCCAAAAGTTTAATGCTATGGTTAGATTTATTCTTAATACTTTTCTCATAGTTGTGGATGCTTGCGAGGGGGTTAATCATAAGTAGGAGGCTTGTTCAAGTAAGAACATCACCTAGGCACCGGTTGTAACACCCACGATGCGACTATATCTCCCACGTGTCAAAGCACGACTTAGAGGCATAACCGCATTGTAAGCAATGTCGCAAGAGGGGTAATCTTTACACATCCCATGTACTGAATAAGGAAAGAGGTACATAGTTGGCTTACAATCACCACTTCAAACAATAGCATAAATATATCATTACAATCATCCAGATACAATCAAGGTCCGACTACGGAACCAAAATAAAGACAACCCCATATGCATAATGTCCCCGATTGCCCCAACTGGGCTCCACTACTGATCGTCTAGAAAAGAAACGTAGTATCGTCCTGAGTCCTCATCAAAATCCCACTTGAGATTAGTCGTATCTCCTGGTATGGTATCATCGGTCCCTGCATCTGGTTTTGGAAGTAATCTGTGAGTCACGGGGACTCAGCAATCTCACACCCTTGCGATCAAGACTATTTAAGCTTATTGGTAGGGTAAAAGGTATGAGGTGGAGCTGCAACAAGCACTAGCATATATGGTGGCTAACATACGCAAATGAGAGAGAGAAGAGAAAGGCAAGGCACGGTCGAGAATCTATGATCAAGAAGTGATCCTAGAACAACCTACGTTCAAGCATAACACGAGACCGTGTTCTCTTCCCGGACTCCGCCGAAAAGAGACCATCATGGCTACACACGTTGTTGATTCATTTTAATGAAGTTAAGTTTCAGGTTTTCTACAACCGGATATTCACAAATTCCCATCTGCCCATAACAGCGGGCACGGCTTTCGAAAGTTCAAATCCCCGCAGGGGTGTCCCAACTTAGCCCATCACAAGCTCTCACGGTCAACGAAGGATATTCCTTCTCCCAGGACGGCCCGATCCGACTCGGAATCCCCGTTACAAGACATCTCGACAATGGTAAAACTAAACTAGCAAAGCCGCCCGAATGTGCCGACAAATCACGATAGGAGCTTGTAGCGACCAGACCTCAAACGGTCCAATCTCTGTGCTCCGGTGTCATCCCTGGATCAATAATGCTGACACCACACAGTACTTGAAGGATTTATAATAGAGTAGCAATCACACACTTATTACATCGAGTGTCTCAATAGAGAACTTATTACAATAAATATGGCTTAAGGCCATCTAATAACGATAACAGCGGAAGGCTTGGAAGATAAGTGAGTCCATCAACTCCAACGGCATCACTGAGTATAGAACCACGACCTAAGACTCCTTAATCATCGTCTGAAAAGTCTGCAACATTAACGTTGCAGCCTGAAACGGGCCAGCACATGGAATATGCTGGCAATGTAACACATAGAGAGTAATGGAATGAAACAGCTATTCTATATGCATATTTGGCTGGTGGAAAGCTCTATGGTTACAATTTTGCGTAAAGCCATTTTTCCCTACTGCAAAGGAACAAATTTATTTAACTATCATGGTGGTTGTTAAACATTGAGAATGGTTGACAGCATTCTCAATCCCAATTAAGCATCATCATTTAACAAACCCATCAAAATTAATTTTATAATAACATGTTGAGATTCACATGATAATCCAGGTACTAGATACTCAAGATGTCCATAATTGGGGACACAGCTAGCCATGATTAGTTTATACACTCTACAGATATTTGCGCACTTTTCCCCATAAGACTCGATCTCCTCCGTTGGATTTCTCGCACTACATGGTGTTTGAGAAACGGATGACCGAGACATAGTCTTTCAGAAGCGCTAGCACCTTACGATGGGTAGACCGTACCACCTACATCCCCTACATCTGCTAGTCTACCACTGTAAGAGTTCGCACGACTTGGTCAACTATGCTAGAGCCCATAATAGCTTGTGGCTGCACACGGAAGTTTCTAGCATGAATAATCTCATGATCCCTTTGAGCCTGGGTGGCGGTCCAAAAGAAAACAGACAATCCTAGAATACCCAGGTACCTCAATCCACCCAGATGTGTGTTTAAGTTGCCACCTTAAATAAACCATTAATTAACAATCTCACATCTGTCATGGATACACTCACCCAATCCACGTCTACTAGCATAGCATGGCATAATTAAGCAAACGTAGAAGTAACTCCCAAAGGTTTTGATAATAAACAGGTAATAGGTACTACCTCAACTACTTGCCAAACCCACAATTTAATTAGATCCTAATCATGCAATGTGTGAGGATTGATCTAATGCAATAAAACTGGGTAGTGGGAAAGCATGATCAAAGTGTTACTTGCCTTGCTGATGATCCGCGAAACCTAGCGATTCGAAGTAGCAAGCGGCGCACTCCGGGTACTCTATCACAAACAAACAAGCATACAATAAGTACTCAACTAATGCACGGGTAAAACTCAAATAAGATATCTAACCAGAAAATTCAACTTAAGAACTCCGGTTGGCAAAAAGAATCAAATCGAACGAAGGAACGAAAGAGAAACGGCAAAAGAAACAGGCTTCGTTTACTATTACAGATCTAAGGCAATTTTTACAGTGGCAAAAACTTGTTTGAGTTGGTTAAACGGAAAGAGGGTTTCGAGACGAAACTCCAGGCGCTTGAATCGCCTGATTCCGATAAACGAGCGAAAAGTTAGACTAAAACGAAAATCGGATCAGAAATCGCGATCAGAAAATTCGCGGATTTAATCCGAGAAAAAGAAAAACGATGAACAGTTTAACGAACGAATGTTCGTTAACTAAATCTAAATGAAGAACGCGTTCGTTAAGACGAACGAACGAGCGAACGCTCGCTAATTAGCCTAAACCGAGAAAAAAACCGATCTAAAGAAAAAAAAACGAAACTAAAAAAACCGACGAAAACCGACTGAAAAACCGAACGGTTTTTCTAATAAAAACGGCGGCGGGATCGAGGTAAACCTCGGGCGGCAGCTCCGGTGACGGCGGCGGCGGGTGGCGGCAGCGGGCGGCGGCCGGGCGGATTGGGCGGCGGCGCGGATCGTGCGTGGCTAGGGTTTTTGGCGCGGGCTGGGCTGAGTCGGGCCCCGGGGAGGCGGCTTATAAAGCCCCGGCCAGGCGGAGTCCTGGCCGGTTACGGCCCAAGGTCGGTTCGGACTTTTTTTAAAATACTTACGGTTGGGAAAAAAATTAAAAAGACTACTAAACGAACTCCAAAAATCCCGAAATAAATTTTCCCTGGGTTCTAAAATCAAGCCGCACAGGATGAACATTTATTTGGGGCCTAAATGCAATTTTAAAAAACGCACATTTTTCCTAAATTCAAATAAAATAGCAAATAAAATCTTATTTGATTCTTTATTAAATCCCCAATATTTCTTTATTTTGGGAAAGTCATTTTATTCCCTCTCTCATATTTTTGTAATAGAAATAATTGAAGATAAAATAAATAAAATCAAATGATCCTATTTTCAAAATTTGAGAGAACTCAAATATGAAAATAACGAAATCCCCAACTCTCTCCGAGGGTCCTTGAGTTGCGAGAAATTTCTAGGATCAACCAAAATGCAATAAATATGATATGCAATGATGATCTAGTGTATAACATTCCAAATTGAAAATTTGGGATGTTACAAACCTACCCCCTTAAGATGAATCTCGCCCTCGAGATTCAGGTTGGCTAGAAAATAGGTGAGGGTGGTCCTTCAGCAATTCTTCCTCTCGTTCCCAGGTGGCTTCATCCTCCGTGTGGTGGCTCCACGAACCTTGCAAAACTTGATAACCTTGCTGCGGGTGACTCGACTGGCATACTCTAGAATCTTAACTGGTTTCTCCTCATAGGTCAAATCACTGTCCAACTGAATCGCTTCCAGTGGTACCGTATCTCTCAGCGGTATGTCAGCCATCTCTGCGTGGCACTTCTTCAACTGGGATACATGGAACACGTCGTGAACTCCTGACAATCCTTTGGGCAATTCCAACTTATAGGCAACTTCTCCCATACGCTCCAAAACTTTGTATGGGCCTACAAAACATGGCGCTAACTTTCCCTTAACTCCAAAGCGCTTAACTCCTCGAAGTGGTGATACTCGAAGATAAACTCGGTCTCCGACTTCGAAAACTGTCTCCTTGCGTTTAAAACCTGCATAACTCTTCTGCCTGGATTGAGCTACCTTTAGCCTGTCGCGAATTAATTTCACTTTCTGTTCAGACTCCTTTATCAGATCCGGTCCAAACAACTGGCGATCTCCAATTTCATCCCAGGATAATGGGGTCCTGCACCTCCTTCCGTACAAGGCTTCGAAAGGGGCCATCTTCAAACTAGATTGATAGCTATTGTTGTAAGAGAACTCTGCATATGGCAAATTCTCGTCCCAACTAGATCCGTAATCTAGCGCACAAGCTCTTAGCTTATCCTCCAAAATCTGATTGAATCTCTCAGTCTGTCCATCTGTCTGCGGGTGGAAAGCTGTGCTAAACTCCAGTCTGGTACCCAAAGTCTCATGCAACTGATTCCAGAACTTTGAGGTAAATTGGATCCCTCTATCTGATACAATGCTCCTTGGAACTCCATGCAGACAAACGATTCTAGTCATGTATATCTTTGCCAACTTTGCACTGGTATATGTAGTCTTCACTGGAAGAAATGAGCTACCTTTGTCAAACGATCGACTACAACCCATATCGAGTCATAGCCTGAACGTGTTCTAGGTAATCCTGTAATAAAATCCATGCCTAACTTATCCCACTTCCATTCGGGTATCGGCAATGGTTGTAGCAATCCGGCTGGCTTCTGATGCTCTGCCTTTACTCTCTGACATACATCACAAACTGCTACATATTCCGCAATATCCTTCTTCATTCCGGTTCACCAGAAAATATCATTCAAATCCAAATACATCTTGGTATTTCCTGGGTGAATCGAATACGGCGAATCATGGGCCTCTTGTAAAATTAACTTCCTGATCTCCGGATCATTTGGTACATAGACACGGTCTTCAAACCATAAGGTATCGTGCTCATCCTCACGAAATCCCTTAGCTTTTCCGTTGCTCATTTTCTCCTTAATAGAGGTAATCTCCTTGTCAGTCCTTTGAGCTTCTCTGATCTTATCCATCAAAGTAGACTGAATCTCCAATGCTACTACATAGCCTCTCGGGACTATTTCCAAACATAGCTCTAGAAGATTTTCGGCTAACTCCCTTGGTAAATCTCCCGTCATTAGGGTGTTGACATGGCTCTTACGGCTTAACGCGTCAGCTACTACGTTAGCCTTTCTAGGGTGATAATGCAATCTCATATCATAATCCTTGATGAGCTCCAACCATCTCCTTTGTCTGAGGTTCAACTCCTTCTGTGTGAAAATATACTTCAAGCTCTTGTGATCCGTGTACACCTCGCAATGGTTTCCAATTAGAAAATGTCTCCAAGTCTTCAGTGCATGCACTACGGCTGCTAACTCCAAATCATGCGTAGCATAGTTCAACTCATGAGGCTTAAGCTGTGGTGAGGCATATGAAACAACTCTTCCTTCCTGCATAAGCACTGCTCCAAGTCCTCGACGTGAAGCATCACAATACACCTCATAATCCTTGGTCTGATCCGGTAAAATCAACACGGGTGAGGTAACCAAATGTTTCTTCAACTCCTGGAAACTAGCCTCACATTCCTCAGTCCATATGAACTTGGTATCCTTCTTCAACAACTCCGTCATAAGCTTCACAATCTTTGAGAAATTCTCAATAAACCTCCTGTAGTATCCTGCGAGTCCAAGAAAACTCCGGATCTCTCCAACTGTGGTTGGCGCTTCCCACTTGGTCACAGTATCAACTTTAGTGGAATCTACTGCTATACCTTCTCCGGATATAACGTGTCCGAGAAATCCAACTTCCTTCAACCAAAACTCACATTTGCTAAACTTGGCATATAACTGATGTTCTTTGAGCTTTCCAAGAACCAAACACAAATGCTCCTTATGCTCCTCTTCATTTTTCGAGTAAACCAGGATATCATCAATGAACACTACGACGGACTTATCCAAGAACTCCATAAACACTTTGTTCATCATGTTCATAAAATATGCAGGTGCGTTAGTCAGACCAAATGACATAACGGTATACTCGTACAGCCCATACCTGGTGGTAAAATCCGTCTTGGGTATATCCTGTTCCCGAATCTTCAACTGGTGGTATCCTAATCGCAGATCGATCTTGGTAAATACCTTAGCTCCTTGCAATCGATCAAACAGATCATTGATCATCGGTAGTGGGTACTTGTTCTTGATGGTTACTTCATTCAAACCTCGATAATCAACAACCATCCTTAACGATCCATCCTTCTTCTCCACTAGAAGTACTGGCGATCCCCAAGGCGATGAACTTGGGCGAATATATCCTTTATCCAGTAACTCCTTAATCTGCTTCTTAATTTCCACCAAATCCTTTGCAAGCATCCTATATGGTCTCTTTGATATTGGCCCGATGCTTGGCAAAAGCTCAATCAAAAACTCAATATCTCTATCCGGTGGCATGCCTGGCAATTCTTCTGGAAATACATCAGGGAAATCCTTCACTACTGGTACTTCCTCCTGCACAACTCCTGTTAAACAATTTGCTTGAGTCCTCTTTGGCACATGTTGGGATACATACTTGATCCTTCTCCCTTCTGGGGTGGTAAGCAAAATTGACTTACTGGCGCAATCGATATTCCCTTCATACTTTGACAACCAATCCATGCCTAATATCACATCCAATCCTTGAGATTCCAACACTATTAGGTCTGATGGAAATACATAGTTACCAATCCTTAATGGTAACTGATCACACCATAGACTAGCCATATATTCTGCTCCAGGAGAGGTTACTAACATGGGTGACCTAAGGGCTTGGGTTGGCAGTTTATACTTATCCACAAATCCCCTTGATATGTATCAATGCGATGCACCAGTATCGAAAAGAACGAGTGCAGTAAATGACTTAACCAAAAACTTACCGATTACTGCATTTGGCTGCTCTTCAACCTCCTCCACGTTAACGTGGTTCACCTGTCCCCTGTTGAAAGGGTTCGGCTTCTTCCCAGAGCTTCCATTGCCATTTCCATTCTGTGATTCAGGACATTCGTTGGCATAATGTCTGGTCTTCTGGCACTTAAAGCAAGTGACTTGGCTCAGGTCCTTCTTGGCTAGGGTTGATGGGTTGGTGCGGTTCTGGCCATTGCTTCCTCCATTCCCATTACCAGTCTTGGGGCCATTGTGATTATGCAAGCTACCTCCTCCATGGGTATGCTAGAAATGTCCTCCCGGTCTAGGGGTAAAACATGGCTTCTGCTGAACTCCAGAATTGTACTTTCCTTGTCCATACTTCCTCTTGTGATTCTCAATTTGCTGCTGCTTCCCTTCAATCATAAGAGCACGATCTACCAACTCCTGGTAGTTGTTGAAGGTTGCTACCATCAACTTCATGTTCAACTCATCATTCAGTCCTTCTAGAAACTTCTCCTGCTTTGCTGCATCCGTAGCAACGTCATCTGGGGCATAACGTGCTAATTTACTAAAGTCCTCCACATACTGGCCAACTGTCCGTCCTCCTTGGCGTAGGTTGTGAAACTCTCGCTTCTTCATGGCCATAGCTCTTGCTGAAACATGGGCAGTTCGAAAAGCCTGCTGAAACTGGTCCCACGTGACAGTGTCGATAGGGAAAGTGGCTGTGAAATTCTCCCACCATGATGCTGCGGGTCCTTCAAGCTGATGTGCGGCAAACTTCACCTTTTTCGCATCCGTGCATCCTGCTGTGGTCAACTCTCTAGCTGTCTTGCGGAGCCAATCATCTGCTACTATCGACTCGGTGCTACTGGAAAACACCGGCGGATTCAGCCTAAGAAAACGGGCTAAGTGATCAATAGGTGGTGGTGGTGGTGGCTTGTTATTATTGTTCCCTTGATTCTAATTCTGGACTAGCAACTGCATCAATGTGTTCTGCTGCTAGATCAACTGGGTGAGCTCCAGTGGGAAGGTAAATCCGGGGTCACGTCTCGGGGGCATCTGAGGGTTTAGAAAAGATGAGATTTAAGAATAGAGGGGGTCTAAAGAGAAAACACTACCCATATGCACATGAGGCAAAAGCAAAAAATTCACTTCATTCAATCAATCAAACATGGGCATACAATCGATCTAACTATCACAAAAGTGCTCGGACTACTATATTTACATGGTGGACTACTACTACTGATGAGGTGGTCTACTAGAAATATTCTTCGGCTGCAGACTCCATTATATCTGCTCCAGCTTCATCAACGTAGTCATCATCGCTATCGTCTGGATCCGAGTCGGTGTCGTCTATGATGATGTAGTCTTCCGGGCGAATCTCCTTGGGTTCTTCGTCTTCTTCTACTGGTGTAGGGCCTCCCATAAATATTCCAATCTTCTTGATCAGATCGTCATTCTTCTCCACTAATACTTCGATTTCCTGTTCATAATCTTCACATGTAGCCTTGAGTTCTTCCTCCAGTTCCTTGATTCTTGTCCTTGCCTTCTTCAGATCTATCATGTCGGCGCACATCTGGTTCTCCTGTCGTCGAATGTGCTGGTTTAACTCCTGGATAAAAGCTGTGACTGATCTATCCTTTCTGGTGCTGATCATCTCCCAGTGCTCATCTCGGTGCCCACAAATCTGGTAGATAGTATCCTTGAGATCATTGCGGTAGACTTCTCCAATGCGTCCCATGGCGATGTGAGCTGCCATGCTCTTTCCTAGACTCCAATTAGGTGTATCAAAAGTAAACTCTATGGGCTCGGTGACTGGCATGAACGTCCTTCCTGGAACTTGAACTTGAATCATCCAGCGCTCTTCTTTAGGTAAAGTGGCGTTGTAGGTGCCGGTGAAGCTTGGTACTTCTATGTTCAGATATCTAGTGACTTCCTTCAAATGACGTCCAAAGGGTGTATCTTCATCCGGTTGAGTGAACTTGTTCCTTGCATCCGCCATCCTAAAGAGTAGAGAAGATGAGAAGTCAGAAAAGATAAGAGAGTGAGTAGTGATCTAGGTCTTTAGCTTAGTGGTCGTGTCCTACAGTCAGTGTGTGCTCTGATACCATCTTGTAGCGACCAGACCTCAAACGGTCCAATCTCTATGCTCTGGTGTCATCCCTGGATCAGTAATGCTGACACCACATAGTAGTTGAAGGATTTATGACAGAGTAGCAATCACACACTTATTACATCGAGTGTCTCAATAGAGAACTTATTACAATAAATATGGCTTAAGGCCATCTAATAACGATAACAACGAAAGGCTTGGAAGATAAGTGAGTCCATCAACTCCAACGGCATCACTGAGTATTGAACCACGACCTAAAACTCCTTAATCGTCGTCTGAAAAGTCTGCAACGTTAACGTTGCAGCCCGAAACGGGTCAGCACATGGAATATGCTGGCAATGTAACACATAGAGAGTAATGGAATAAAACAGCTATTCTATATGCATATTTGGCTGGTGGAAAGCTCTATGTTTACAGTTTTGCGTAAAGCCAATTTTTCCCTACTGCAAAGGAACAAATTTATTTAACTATCATGGTGGTTGTTAAACATTGAGAATGGTTGACAGCATTCTCAATCCCAATTAAGCATCATCATTAAACAAACCCATCAAAATTAATTTTATAGTAACATGTTGAGATTCACATGATAATCCAGGTACTAGATACTCAAGATGTCCATAACCGGGGACACGGCTAACCATGATTAGTTTACACACTCTGCAGAGGTTTGCGCACTTTTCCCCATAAGACTCGATCTCCTCCGTTGGATTTCTCGCACTACATGGTGTTTGAGAAACGGATGACCGAGACATAGTCTTTCAGAAGCGCTAGCACCTTACGATGGGTAGACCGTACCACCTACATCCCCTACATCTGCTAGTCTACCACTGTAAGAGTTCGCACGACTTGGTCAACTATGCTAGAGCCCATAATAGCTTGTGGCTGCACACGGAAGTTTCTAGCATGAATAATCTCATGATCCCTTTGAGCCTGGGTGGCGGTCCAAAAGAAAACAGACAATCCTAGAATACCCAGGTACCTCAATCCACCCAGATGTGTGTTTAAGTTGCCACCTTAAATAAACCATTAATTAACAATCTCACATCTGTCATGGATACACTCACCCAATCCACGTCTACTAGCATAGCATGGCATAATTAAGCAAACGTAGAAGTAACTCCCAAAGGTTTTGATAATAAACAGGTAATAGGTACTACCTCAACTACTTGCCAAACCCACAATTTAATTAGATCCTAATCATGCAATGTGTGAGGATTGATCTAATGCAATAAAACTGGGTAGTGGGAAAGCATGATCAAAGTGTTACTTGCCTTGCTGATGATCCGCGAAACCTAGCGATTCGAAGTAGCAAGCGGCGCACTCCGGGTACTCTATCACAAACAAACAAGCATACAATAAGTACTCAACTAATGCACGGGTAAAACTCAAATAAGATATCTAACCAGAAAATTCAACTTAAGAACTCCGGTTGGCAAAAAGAATCAAATCGAACGAAGCAACGAAAGAGAAACGGCAAAAGAAACAGGCTTCATTTACTATTACGGATCTAAGGCAATTTTTACAGTGGCAAAAACTTGTTTGAGTTGGTTAAACGGAAAGAGGGTTTCGAGACGAAACTCCAGGCGCTTGAATCGCCTGATTCCGATAAATGAGCAAAAAGTTAGACTAAAACGAAAATCGGATGAGAAATCACGATCAGAAAAATCGCGGATTTAATCCAAGAAAAAGAAAAATGACAAACAGTTTAACGAACGAACGTTCGTTAACTGAATCTAAACGAAGAACGTGTTTGTTAAGACGAACGAACGAGCGAACGCTCACTAATTAGCCTAAACCGAGAAAAAAAACCGATCTAAAGAAAAAAAACGAAACTAAAAAAAACCAATGAAAAAACCGAACGGTTTTTCTAATAAAAACGGCGGCGGGATCGAGGTAAACCTCGGGCGGCGGCGGCGGCTCCGGCGACGGCGGCGATGGGCGGCGGCGGCGGCGCGGCGCGGATCGGGCGGCGGCGCGGATCGGGCGCGGCTAGGGTTTGGGGCGCGGGCTGGGCTGACTCGGGCCCCGGGGAGGCGACTTATAAAGCCCCGGCCAGGCGGAGTCCTGGCCGGTTACGGCCCAGGGTCGGTTCGGACTCTTTTTTAAATACTTATGCTCGGAAAAAAAACAAAAAGACTACTAAACGGACTCCAAAAATCCCAAAAGCCGCACAGGATGAACATTTATTTGGGGCCTAAATGCAATTTTGAAAAACGCGCATTTTTCCTAAATTCAAATAAAATAGCAAATAAAACCAAATAAAATCTTATTTGATTTTTTATTAAATCCCCAATATTTCTTTATTTTGGGAAAGTCATTTTATTCCCTCTCTCATATTTTTGTAATTGAAATAATTGAAGATAAAATAAATAAAATCAAATGATCCTATTTTCAAAATTTGAGACAACTCAAATATGAAAATAACGAAATCCTCAACTCTCTCTGAGGGTCCTTGAGTTGCGTGAAATTTCTAGGATCAACCAAAATGCAATAAATATGATATGCAATGATGATCTAGTGTATAACATTCCAAGTTGAAAATTTGGGATGTTCCAAATCCCGATAGGAGCTGCACATATCTCGTTCTCAGGGCACACCGGATGAGCGCTCCGTACAACTAAAACCAAACCCCGAGTTTCCCTGAGGGGGCGCTGCAAAGGGCTCTAGTTTGGACCAACACTCAGAGGAGCACTGGCTCGGGGGTTTAAAATAAAGATGACCCTTGAGTCCGCGGAACCCAAGGGAAAAAGAGGCTAGGTGGCGAATGGTAAAACCAAGGTTGGGCCTTGCTGGAGGAGTTTTATTCAAGGCGAACTATCAAGGGGTTCCCATTATAACCCAACCGTGTAAGGAACGCAAAATCAAGGAACATAACACCGGTATGATGGAAACTAGGGCGGCAAGAGTGGAACAAAACACCAGGCATAAGGCCGAGCCTTCCACCCTTTACCAAGTATATAGATGCATTAAAGTAAACAAGATATAATAATGATATCCCAAATATAAACATGTTCCAACAAGGAACAAACTCCAATCTTCACCTGCAACTAGCAACGCTATAAGAGGGGCTGAGCAAAGCGGTAACATAGCCAAACAATAGTTTGCTAGGACAAGGTGGGTTAGAGGTTTGACATGGCAATATGGGAGGCATGATAGAGCAAGTTGTAGGTATCATAGCATAGGCATAGCAATAGAGCAAGCATCTGCCAAGCAAAGATAGAAGTGATTTCGAAGGTATGGTCATCTTGCCTGCAAAGTTCTCCGAGTTGACGTTAGCTTGATCCTCGTAAGTGTACTCAACGGGTTCCTCGATCATGTACTCGTCTCCCGGCTCTACCCAAAGCAAGAACACAAACAAAGGGAACCACAATCAACCACGGTGCAATGCACAAGCAACATGATGCAAAACATGGCATGATATGCGGGATGTGATATGCAATGCATATGCATGTTTCGGAAAGGAAAGTTTGAACCTGTCCTCAACTTGGAAAACTAAGAGTGCCGCTGGAAAGATGAGTTGATTTCGGTCGAAATCGATATAAAGATCACCGGAATCGGATGCACGGTTTGCAAATGGCAAGCAAAACAAATATGGCACCATTCTGCGATTAACAACACGAGGCCATCTAAATGCATCAAGAACAACAAGCTACTGCACTCTAACATAACAACATAGCACATGGCAGTGATCCACTCAAGCTGCTTGACAAAAGATGAACACTGAGCTACAACTAATTCACTCAATAGCAGGTTCAAACAAGCATGGCAAAAGTGCAAAAGATAACAGGTTCACAGACTTAGTGAAATTAACAACATGGCAGGATTTAACATCAGGAAGCAATGTTTAGAGCAAGATAACAACATGCTACAGGAACATATCATGGCAAAGCAAAGCATGGCATGAAACTACACAAAGCATATAACAAAAATCCCTTACTAACCATGAGCCAAAAGGGATCAGAAAATACAATGGCAACATCACTGAGCTACTTTGCATGCATGTGCTAGTCACCACAAAGATCACAAAAATACATGGCATACACCCCTGTAAAGATGGCATGGCATACTTCAAAACACATGTAGGGCTCAAGTTCATAGGAGACACACATTAATCATGGCAAAAATGAAAAATATCCAAATTCTGATAAGAATCTGAAACTAACATTACATAGCACTCTGGCAACAACATTTAGGGCATCAAGATGAACTCAAATGAACATGGTGCAATGGGATGAAATGAAGTACACATCGAGACGAACAATTTGATATGCTACACGCCCAAAACGGAGCCACGGATGCAAAGATATGGCATGATGAAAGATGCTAAAAATTATGCAAAACTGGGGCAAAAGTCAACCGTCTAGGGTTTCGGATCCAGATCTGGATTGGGGTGGCGCGCAAAATGAGGTTCGTCGCCGGAGCTCGCCAAGGACTTGCCGGAGTTCTGCGGGAAGAAGAGGCCGGGGCGGCTTGCCGGAGATGGAGGCGGTGGCCGGAGGTGGCCGAGAACGGGGTCGGCGAGGAGAGGCGCCAGGCGCCGGCGGGGAGGAGGCCGCGGTGGTGTAGCAGGCTCCGGCAGGGGCGGTCGCCGGCGATGGCCGCGGAGGCGGCCCGCGGCGGTGGCGCGGCTGGGCGAGGAAAGCGGCGGCGGCGGGGACGGTGACCGGCGCGGAGGAGTGGCTGGGCCTCGGGGGCCTGCCCCGGGCCTCGGCGGGCCGGTGGTGCGGGAGGTGGTGGTGGTGGCAGGCTCTTCACGTGGCGTCCTGCGATTCGTCAGGCGGCGGCGAGCGGACGTGTCCGGCCCAGTGCGGACGCGTCCGGTGGCGGGAGGAGGAAGGGGCTAGGGTTTCGCTCGAAATTTCGTAGGGGGGGGTCTATATTTATAGGTAGAGGGAGCTAGGAGACTCCAAATTGAGCACGGTTTGCGGCCACACGATCGTGATCGAACGACCGAGACGATGGAGAGGGTTTAGCTGGGTTTTGGGCCAATTTGGGGAGGTGTTGGGCTGCAACACACACGAGGCCTTTTCGGTTCCTCGGTTAACCGTTGGAGTATCGAACGAAGTCCAAATGGCACGAAACTTGACAGGCGGTCTATCGGTAGTAAACCAAGGCCGCATGGCAAGTCTCGTTCCAATCCGAGAACGTTTAACACCCGCACACGAAAAGAGGCAAAAGGGGACATCGAAGGACATAGGAGCACCGGAATGCAAAACGGGGGAAAAAATGCTCGGATGTATGAGACGAACACGTATGCAAAAGCGATGCACATGATGACATGATATGAGATGCATGACAAAGACAAAAGCAACACGAAGACAAAAACCCAACAACGAGGAATATCATAACTTAGTGCCGAAAATGGCAAGAGTTGGAATACAAATATGGCAGGTTACATATGGGGCGTTACATCAGTCCACCCACATATCAAATTATCTAAGTTGTGAACACAAATCAAACCAACATGATGAAAGTGACTAGATGAAATTCCCATGTACCCTCAAGAACACTTTGCTTATCATAAGAGACCGTTTTGGACCGTCCCTTGCCTCAAAAGGATTGGTCTACCTTGCTGCACTTTTGTTACCATTACCTTTACTTGCTCGTTACAAATTATCTTGTTATCAAACTACCGATTACTTATAAATTCAGTGCTTGCAGAGAATACCTTGCTGAAAACCGCTTGTCATTTCCTTCTGCTCCTCGTTGGGTTCGACACTCTTACTTATTGAAAGGACTATGATTGATCCCCTATACTTTTGGGTCATCAAGCCTCTTTTCTGGCGCCGTTGCCGAGGAGTGAAGCGCTCTTGGTAAGCTGAAATCGGTAAGGAAAAAATATTACTACGTGCTGAAATTTATTGTCACTTGTTACTATGGAAAACAATCCTTTGAGGGGTTTGTTCGGTGTATTTTCACCTCGACCAGAACCACAATTAGTTACCCCTCAACCTACTACACCTACTGAAAATATTGGTAATGAAATTCCTTCGGGTATGATAGAACAACTACTAGTTAATCCTTATGTAGGAGATGGAACCGAACATCCTGATATGCACTTGATATATGTGGATGCAATTTGTGGATTATTTATGCTTGGAGGTTTACCCGGAGATGAAGCTAAGAAGAAGGTTTTCCCTTTATCTTTGAAGGGAAAAGCATTGGCATGGTATAGGCTATGCGATGATATTGGATCTTGGAATTGGAATTTCACCAAAAAATTTATCCTATCCATCTACTTCATCATGATCGGAATTATATATATATATATTATTTTTGGCCCCGTGAAGGAGAAAGTATCGCTCTAGCTTGGGGGTGGCTTAAGTCAATGTTATATTCATGCCCCAATCATGAGCTCTCAAGAGAAATTATCATTCAGAATTTGTATGCTCGGCTTTCTCGTGATGATCAATCCATGCTTGATACTTCTTGTACTGGTTCCTTTATGAAGAAGACTATTGACTTCTGGTGGGATCTTTTAGAAAGAATTAAACGCAACTCTAAAGATTGGGAACTCGACGAAGGTAAAGAGTCAAGTATTAAGCTTAAGCATGATTGTGTTAAATATTTTATGAATACTAATGCTTTTCAAAAGTTTAGCAGTAAATATGGACTTGACTCTGAGATAGTAGCCTCCTTTTGTGAATCATTTGCTACTCATGTTGATCTCCCTAAGGAGAAGTGGTTTAAATATCGCCCACCTATTAAAGAAGAAATTAAGGAACCGGTACCAGCTAAAGATGAAACTATTATCTATAATGTTGATCCGGTTGTTCCTACTGCTTATATTGAAAAACCACGTTTCCCTGTTAGGATAAAGGAACATGCTAAAGTTTCAACTATGGTCGACAAAATTTATATTAGAACTTCCAAACCTGCTGAACAAATCAAAGTAGGACCTAGTGTTGCTATGGTTAAAGATCTCTTGGTAGAAAATGTAGATGGGCATGTTATTTACTTCTGTAATGAAGCTGCTAGAATTGCCAAACCTGATGAAAAGATAAACATACACTTGTTGTTGGCATGCCTGTTGTGTCAGTTAAAATAGGAGATCACTGTTATCACGGTTTATGTGACATAGGTGCTAGCATGAGTGCTATTCCTTTTACCTTATATCAATAAATTATAAATGACATAGCACCCGATGAAATACATGACATAGATGTTACTATTAAACTTGCTAATAGAGACACCATCACACCACTTGGGATTGTTAGAGATGTTGAAGTCTTGTGTGGGAAAATAAAATACCCTAATGATTTTCTTGTTCTTGGTTCCCCATAAGATGACTTTTGTCCCATTATCTTTGGTGGACCTTTCTTGAACACCGTCAATGCTAAAATAGATTGTGAAAAACAAACCGTTGGTGTTAGTTTTGGTGATGAGTCTCATGAGTTTAATTTTTCTAAGTTTAGTAGAAAGAATCATATGAAAGAATTGCCTAGTAAGGAAGAAATATTTGGTCTTGCTTCTATTGTCATGCCTCCTACTAATCCATTAGAACAATATTTGCTAGACCATGAAAATGATATGCATCTGCATGAAAGAAATGAAATAGCTAAGATTTTCTTTGAACAACGTCCTCTGCTTAAACACAATTTGCCCATTGAAACTCTAGGAGGTCCTCCTCCACCTAAAGGTGATCCTGTGTTTGAATTAAAACAATTGCTAGACACTTTTAAATATGCTTATATTGATGAGAAAAAGATATATCTTGTTATTATTAGTGCTAACCTTTCAGAACATGAAGAAGAAAGATTATTGAAGGTTATGTAGAAGCACCGAGATGCTATTGGATATACTCTTGATGATTTAAAGGGCATTAGTCCCACTCTATGTCAGCACAAAATTAATATGGAGCCTGATGCTAAACCCGTTGTTGATCACCAACGACGTTTGAATCCTAAAATGAAAGAAGTGGTAAGAACTGAAATACTGAAGCTTCTAGAAGCAGGTATAATTTATCCTATAGCTGATAGTAGATGGGTAAGTCATGTTCATTGTGTCCCTAAGAAGGGAGGCATTATTGTTGTTCCTAATGATAAAAATGAACTTATTCCACAAAGAATAGTCACTGGTTATACAATGGTAATTGATTTTAGAAAATCAAATAAAGCTATTAGAAATGATCATTACCCTCTGCCTTTTATTTATCAAATGCTAAAAGACTATCTAAGCACACACACTTTTGTTTCCTTGATGGATATTCTGGTTTTTCTCAAATACCTGTTTCACAACCTGATTAAGAGAAAACCACCTTTACTTGTCCTTTTGGAACTTATGCTTATAGACGTATGACTTTTGGTCTATGCAATGCACCTACTACCTTTCAAAGATGTATGACTGCTATATTCTCTGACTTCTGTGAAATGATTGTTGAGATTTTCATGGATGATTTTTCTGTTTACGTAACTTCTTTTGATGATTGCTTGAGCAACCTTGATCGAGTTTTGCAGATATGTGAGTAGACTAATCTTGTCTTGAATTGGGAGAAGTGCCACTTTAAGGTTAATGAAGGTATTGTCTTGGGACATAAAATTTCTGAACGAGGTATTGAGGTGGATAAAGCTAAAGTTGATGCAATTGAGAAAATGCCATGTTCTAAAGATATCAAAGGTATTCGTAGTTTCCTCGATCATGCTGGTTTCTATAGGAGATTTATTAAAGACTTCTCTAAAATTTCTAGGCCTCTTACAAATCTTTTACAAAGGGATATTCCATTTATTTTTGATGATGATTATGTAGAAGCCTTTGAAATACTTAAGAAAGCCTTGATTTCTGCACCTATTGTTCAACCACCTGATTGGAACTTGCCTTCTGAAATTATGTGTGATGCTAGTGATTATGCTGTTGGTGCTGTTCTAGGACAAATAGTTGATAAGAAATTGAATGTTATTCATTATGCTAGCAAAACTCTAGACATCGCTCAACGCAATTATGCTACCACAGAAAAAGAATTCTTAGCAGTTGTGTTTGCTTGTGATAAATTTAGATCTTACATTATTGATTCTAAAGTAATTGTTCACACCGATCATGCTGCTATAAAATATCTTATGGAAAAGAAGGATGCTAAACCTAGACTCATTAGGTGGGTTCTGTTGCTACAAGAATTTGACTTACATATCACTGATAGAAAAGGAGCTGAGAACCCCGTAGCAAATAACTTGTCTAGGTTAGAAAATATTCTTGATGACCCACAACCTATTAATGGTAGTTTTCCTCACGAGCAATTAGCTGCAATATTTTTTTCTCATAACACTCCTTGGTATGCTGACTATGCTAATTACATTGTTGCTAAATACATACCACCTAGCTTCACATACCAAGAAAAGGAAAAAACTCTTCTATGATTTAAGACATTACTTTTGGGATGACCCACATCTTTATAAAGGAGTGGATGGTATTATTAGACATTGTGTACCTGAGCATGAACTGGGACAAATCCTTCAGAAATGTCACTCCGAAGATTATGGGGGCATCATGCGGGAGATAGAACTGCTCACAAGGTACTACAATATGGTTTTTATCGGCCTACTCTCTTCAAGGATGCCCGTAAGTTTGTTTTATCTTGTGATGAATGTCAGAGAATTGGTAATATTAGTAAGCATTATGAAATGCCTATTTATTATTCACTTGCTGTTGAACCATTTGATGTTTGGGGTTTTGATTACATCGGACCTTTTCCTTCCTCTAATGGGTATACACATATTTTAGTTATTGTTGATTATGTTACTAAGTGGGTAGAAGCTATTCCAACTAATAGTGCTGATCACAACACCTCTATTAAAATGCTTAAGGAAGTTATTTTCCCAAGGTCTGGAGTCCCTAGATATTTAATGACTGATGGTGGTTCACACTTTATTCATGGTGCTTTCCGTAAAATGCTTGCTAAGTATGGTGTTAACCATAGAATTGCATCACCCTGTCATTCCCAGTCTAGTGGTCAAGTTGAACGTAGAAATAGAGAAATAAAGTTAATTTTACAAAAGACTGTCAATAGGTCCCGGAAGAATTGGTCTAAGAAATTAGAGGATGCACTTTGGGCTTATAGAACAGCATATGAAAATCCTATGGGTATGTCTACTTATAAAATGGTTTATGGGAAAGCTTGTCATTTGCCTCTTGAGTTAGAACATAAAGCATATTGGGCAATCAAAGAACTCAACTATGATTTCAAACTTGCCGGTGAAAATAGGTTATTTGATATTAGCTCACTAGATGAGTGGAGAACCCAAGCTTATGAAAATGCCAAGTTATTTAAAGAAAAAGCTAAAAGAAGGCATGATAAAAGAACCCAAAAGCGTGTGTTCAAAGTTGGAGAATCTGTTCTTTTGTACAACTCTCATTTCAGATTCTTTGCAGGAAAACTCCTCTCCAAATGGGAAGGACCCTATGTTATCGAGGAGGTTTATCGATTTGGAGCCATCAAAATAAATAATGCCGAAGGTACAAACCCGAAAGTTTTGAATAGGCAAAGAATAAAACATTACATGTCAGGTACGCCCATTAATGTTGAAAGTAATATTATCCAAACTATGACACCAGAAGAACACATAAAGGAAACCTTCCGAAACACTCCAGAATCGTGAAAAAGAGGAGGTACGTGATACAATAAGTAAACGAACTCCGAAAAATCCGCAAAAATATTTTTTCTTAGTTTTGAAATGTATTAAAATTTGGAAAATAAGAAACAACCAGGAAGGCACCCCTGGTGGGCACAAGACACAAGGGCTTGTCTGGCTTGCCAGGCGCGCCTAGGTGGGTTTTGCCCACCTAGGGTACCTTCCAGAGCCCGTTTTTCTTCTATTTGCTTGTTTCCCAAGATAAAAAATCTTATATACCCCCCGAACCTATTGACCACCATATCGCAGAGAAATCTTCTGTTTTCTTTTCCTTGTTGTTTTCTGACAGATTCAATCCACCATGTCCGCTTCAAGCTCCTCCAAGGACAAATTTTTCGAGAACGTCATCAACCCATATTTGTGGGAGGTGATGCAACACCCTCAAGCTATCCAGATGCATGAGGGGGTGCTCCACATCCGCGATGTGCAAGGTCCCAAGGGGACGGGATCCGTGGAGGCTAGGCTTGAAGCTGTGGAGCAGGAAGTCTTCCGGTGCAAGGGGATGGTGGAACGTGGACTCAATGCCAATCACCTCATGATCGGGACTATACCCGTGATCTCAGGGTTGATGGAAAGTCCATGAAGGACATTGTCTTCGCCTTCAACGAGAAAATCAACTTCCTCCAGAGCCAGATATACAACCTCCAAAACCAAGTCTTTGAATATGAGGCAAGGTTTAAAGGTATGAGTTTGGATGCCGGTTGCAGGACGCGCGATAATCACTCCTCCTCTTATGATGGTGAGCCCCTTCCATGGAAACCCGAGGATAAAATCTCTACTACTTCATCACCACCACCTCCTTCTTCATCACCAAAGGAAAATTAGGTATCGGGTATGGGCACTCCCCTTGGCTTGCGCCAAGCTTAGGGGAGGTGCACCGGTATCGTATCACCTCCACTATATTTTTCCTTTACTTATCTTAGTTCGATCCATAGTTATGTTTTGCTAAAGATGAATAAAAGTTTAGTTCGATCATTTCTTTTCGAGTGTTTGCTTAGTGATCTATCATTGTAATCATGTGCGAAATATATAATAAAGTTTAGTTTGAATTTTTGTTTTCTTTATTTTCATGTTCAATAAAAAGAAAGGAAATAAATGAAATGATCATATGCTAATCTTATGGTAAGTAATGACACCACATAAGGAAGAGTTAAGTAGAAAATTTTATTGGAGATTTACAAACATAGCATTGGTCAATGATGCAATTCATGAAAGAATTAATAAGGGAAGAGAAGATTCACATGCAAATACACTATCCTAGACATTTTTTGTGATTGTGAGCCCCCATGAAAATATTATATGCCAAAATTGTTGACGTTGGACAAGGATGACAACGTAATGATTTATGATTGTTCATATTCACATAGAAGTTATATTGTCATAGGTCCTTTAACATGTGGTGCTAGCCCTATCTTTGCTAGCCATAAATTCCGCACTAAGTAGATATACTACTTGTGCATCCAAACACCCTTAAACCAAATCTTATTTTGAAGAGTCCACCATACCTACCTAAGGATTGAGTAAGATCCTTCAAGTAAGTTGTCATCAGTGCAATAAGGCAATAAAAATTGTTTCTAAAAGTGTTAGATCATTTAGTGTAAGAGAAAATTGAACGTTGTACGAACTTGTGATAGCAAAGAATAAAAGTGACCGACTGCATAATAAAGGTTGCCATCATAAGGGGCAATATAACATGACGTTCTTTTGCACTAAGAGATTGAGCATACAAAAAAAAAGCGCATGGCAACCTCTGCTTCCCTCTGCGAAGGGCCTATATTTTACCTTTATGTATTTACTTTTTGTTGGGGAACACAATATTTCAATTTTTTCCTACGATCATGCAAGATCTATCTAGGAGATGCATATCAACGAGAGGGGAGAGTGTGTCTATGTACCCTCATAGACCGAAAGTGGAAGCGCTGAATAACACAGTTGATGTAGTGGAACGTCTTCGCGATCCAACCGATCAAGTACCGAACGCACGACACCTTCACGATCTGCACACGTTCAGCTGGTGACGTCACTCGAACTCTAGATCCAGCTGAGACCGAGGGAGAGTTTCGTCAGCACAATGGCGTGTTGACGGTGATGATGAAGTTACTGACGCAGGGCTTCGCCTAAGCACTACGACAATATGACCGACGTGGAAATCTGTGGAGGGGGGCACCGCACACGGCTAAGAAATCAACTTGTGTGTCTATGGAGTGCCCCTCTCCCCGTATATAAAGGAGTGGAGGAGGGGGCCCGCCGGCCCCATAGGGCGCGCCCCAAGGGGGGAATCCTACTCCTACTAGGAGTAGGTTCCCCCCTTTCCTAGTCCAACTAGGAGGGGAAGGAAAGGGAAGAGGGGAAGAAGGAAAGGGGGGACGCCCACCTCCCCAATTCGTATTGTGCTTGGGAGGCATGCCCCTCCTCTTGGCCGCCACCTCCTCTCTTCCACTAAAGCCCATGAAGGCCCATTAACCCCCCCGGGGGGTTCCGGTAACCCCCCGGTACTCCGGAAAATGCCCGAACATATCCGAAACCTTTCCGGTGTCCAAACATAACCTTCCAATATATCAATCTTCATGTCTCGATCATTTTGAGACACCTCATCATGTCCGTGATCACATACGGGACTTCTAATAACCTTCGATACATCAAATCACATAACTCACAATACATATCGTCATCGAACATTAAGCGTGCGGACCCTATGGGTTCGAGAACTATGTAGACATGACCGAGACACATCTCTTCTCAATAACCAATAGCGGAACCTAAATGCTCATATTGGTTCCAACATATTCTACGAAGATCTTTATCGGTCAAACCGCATAACAACATACATTGTTCCCTTTGTCATCGGTATGTTACTTGCCCGAGATTCGATCGTCGGTATCATCATACCTAGTTCAATCTCATCACTGGCAAGTCTATTTACTCGTACAGTAATGCATCATCCCGTAACTAACTCATTAGTCACATTTCTTGCAAGGCTCATAGTGATCTGCATTACTGAGAGGGCCTAGAGATACCTCTCCGACAATGGGAGTGACAAATCCTAATCTCGATCTATGCCAACTCAACAAACACCATCGGAGACACCTGTAGAGCATCTTTATAATCACCTAGTTACGTTGTGACATTTGATAGCACACTAAGTGTTCCTCCGGTATTCAGGAGTTTCATAATCTCATAGTCATAGGAACATGTATAAGTTATGGAGAAAGCATTAGCAATAAACTAAACTATCATAGTGCTAAGCTAACGGATGGGTCTTGTTCATCACATCATTCTCTAATGATGTGATCTCGTTCATCAAATGACAACACATGTCTATGGCTAGGAAACTTAACCATCTTTGATTAACGAGCTTGTCAAGTAGAGGCATACTAGGGACACTCAGTTTGTCTATGTACTTACACATGTACTAAGTTTCCGGTTAATACAATTCTAGCATGAATAATAAACATTTATCATGATATAAGGAAATATAAATAACAACTTTATTATAGCCTCTAGGGCATATTTCCTTCAGTCTCCCACTTGCACTAGAGTCAATAATCTAGTTCACATCGTCATGTGATTTCACACCAATAGTTCACATCTCTATGTGATTAGTTCACATCTTCATGTGACTAATACCCAAAAGGTTTACTAGAGTCAATAATCTAGTTCACATCGCTATGTGATTAACACCCAAAGAGTGATGATGTTTTTCTTGTGAGAGAAGTGTAGTCTATGGGTCTGCAACATTCAGATCCGTATGTATTTGGAATTTTCTATGTCTACAATACTCTGCATGGAGCTACTCTAGCTAATTGCTCCCACTTTCAATATGTATCTAGATCGAGACTTAGAGTCATCTAGATCGGTGTCAAAAGCTTGCATCGACGTAACTCTTTACGACAAACTCTTTTATCACCTCCATAACCGAGAAATATTTCCTTAGTCCTCTAAGGATAATTATGACCGTTGTCTAGTGATCTACTCCTAGATCACTATTGTACTCCCTTGCCAAAATCATGCTAAGGTATACAATAGGTTAGGTACACATCATAGCATACTTTATAGAACCTACGACTGAGGCATAGGGAATGACTTTTCATTCTCTTTCTATTTTCTGTCGTGGCCGGGTTTTGAGTCTTTACTCAATTTCACACCTTACAACTTACGCAAGAACTCCTTCTTTGACTACTCCATTTGGAACTCCTTCAAAATCTTATCAAGGTATGTACTCATCGAAAGTCTTATCAAGCATCTTGATCTATCTTTATAGGTCTTGATGCCCAATATGTAAGTAGCTTCACCGAGGTCTTTCATTGAAAAATTCTTATTCAAGTACCCTTTTCTGCTATCCAGAAATTCAGTATCATTTCCGATCAATAATATGTCATCCACATATAATATCAGAAATGCTATAGAGCTCCCGCTCTCTTTCTTGTAAATACAGGCTTCTCCAAAAGTCTGTATAAAACTATATGCTTTGATCAACTCATCAAACTGTATATTCCAACTCCGAGATGCTTGCACCAGTCCATAGATGGATCGCTGGAGCTTGCACACTTTGTTAGCACCTTTAGGATTGACAAAACCTTCTGGTTGCATCATATACAACTCTTTTTTTAATAAATCCATTAAGGAATGTAGTTTTGATATCCATTTGCCAGATTTCATAAAATGCGGCAACTGCTAACATGATCCGGACAGACTTTTAAGCATAGATACAAGTGAGAAAATCTCATCGTAGTCAACACCTTGAACTTGTCGAAAACCTTTTGCGACAATTCGAGCTTTGTAGATAGTAACACTACTATCAGCGTCTGTCTTCCTCTTGAAGATCCATTTATTCTCAATGGCTCACCAATCATCGGGCAAGTCAATCAAAGTCCATACTTTGTTCTCATATATGGATCCCATCTTAGATTTCATGGCCTTAAGCCATTTCACGGAATCTGGGCTCATCATTGCTTCCTCATAGTTCGTAGGTCCGTCAAGGTCTAGTAACATGACTTACAGAACAGGATTACCGTACCACTCTGGTGCGGAACATACTCCGGTTGACCTACGAGGTTCGGTAGTAACTTGATCTGAAGTTTCATGATCATCATCATTAACTTCCTCACTAATTAGTGTAGGCATCACTGGAACTGATTTCTGTGATAAACTACTCTTCCAATTCGGGAGAAGGTACAGTTACCTCATCAAGTTCTACTTTCCTCCCACTCACTTGTTTCGAGAGAAACTCCTTCTCTAGAAAGGATCCACTCTTAGTAACAAAGATCTTGCCTTCGGATCTGTGATAGAAGGTGTACCCAACAATTTCTTTTGGGTATCCTATGAAGACGCACTTCTCCGATTTGGGTTTGAGCTTATCAGGCTGAAACTTTTTCACATAAGCATCACAACCCCAAACTTTAAGAAACGACATCTTAGGTTTCTTGCTAGACCACAGTTCATACGGTGTCATCTCAAGGGATTTTTAGACGGTGCCCTATTTAACATGAATGCAGCTGTCTCTAATGCATAACCCTAAAACGATAGTGGTAAATCGGTAAGAGACATCATAGATTGCACCATATCTAATAAAGTATTATGACGTTCGGACACACCATTACGCTGTGGTGTTCCAGGTGGTGTGAGTTACGAAACTATTCGACATTGTTTCAACTGAAGGCCAAACTCGTAACTCAAATATTTCGTCTCCGCGATCAGATCGTAGAAACTTTTTTTTCTTGTTACAATGATTCTCCACTTCACTGTGAAATTCTTTGAACTTTTCAAATGTTTCAGACCTGTGTTTCATTAAGTAGATATACTCATATCTGCTCCAATCATCTGTGAAGGTCAAAAAATAACGATACGTGCCGCGAGCCCCAGCACTCATCGGACCGCATACATCGGTATGTATTATTTCCAATAAGTCAGTGGCTCGCTCCATTGTTCCGGAGAACGGAGTCTTAGTCATCTTGTCCATGAGGCATGCTTCACAAGCATCAAATGATTCATTATCAAGTGATTCCAAAATTCCATCCGCATGGAGTTTCTTCATGCACTTTACACTAATATGACCTAAACGGCAGTGCCACAAGTATGTTGCACTATCATTATCAACTTTGCATCTTTTGGCATTAATATTATGGATATGTGTATCACTATGATCGAGATTTAATAAACCATTTATATTAAGTGTATGACCATAGAAGGTTTTATTCATGTAAACAAAACAACAATTATTCTTTGACTTATATGAATAAACGTATTGCAATAAACATGATCCAATCATATTCATGCTCAAGGCAAACACCAATAATATTTATTTTAGGTTCAACACTAATCCCGAAGGTAAAAGGAGTGTGTGATGGTGATCTTATCAACCATGGAATAATTTTCAACACACATCGTCACCTTGCCCTTAACTAGTCTCTGTTCATTTTACAACTCCTGTTTCGAGTTACTAATCTTAGGAACTGAACCGGTATCAAATACCCTGGGATTACTATGAACACTAGTAAAGTACACATCGATAACATATATATCAAATATACTTTTGTTCACTTTGCCATCCTTCTTATCCGCCAAGTATTTGGGGTAGTTCCGCTTCCAGTGACCATTCCCTTTGCAGTAGAAGCACTCAGTTTCATGCTTAGGTCTAGCTTTGGGTTTCTTCACGGGAATATAAATAACAAATTTATTATTGCCTCAAGGGTGATGTCAACCTTAGCATGATTTATTATTGTTGACATCACCCTTGAGGTGAGTATGTTGGGAGGCGAAACTATAAGCCCCTATCTTTCTATGTGTCCGGCTGAAACTTTTTGCTCATGTGTATGAGGTGAATGTTAGGAATCATAGAATACTATGTGATGGTTGAGTATGTGGACTTACAAAAAGGCTCCGATACATGACCCTTCCTGAAAAGATGATGAATTGTAGTTGCAAAGTTGACCGAGAACATAGTTGTTGGTTTCCAATAGAGTTTATGCTTTATACTTCGATGTTGTGATGAATTGTTACTTACTCATGAGAAGTCTATGATGAAAGTTATGTGATAAAGTTTTATGTTAAAGTTTGTTACTATTATAATAATATACATGATGCTTCTATGTATGTATTTTGTTTTATCGACACCACTCTCTCCAAGCATGTGGACATGTTTTTCGATTTTGGTTTTCGCTTGAGGACAAGCGAGGTCTAAGCTTGGGGGAGTTGATACGTCCATTTTGCATCATGTTTTCCTACTATTATTATATTGTTTTTATCCATAATAATGCTTTTTGGAGTAATTCTCATGCCTTTTCTCTCATAATATGCAAGGTACACACAAAGCGGGAGAATTCCGGCAGCTGGAAATCTGGACATGAAAAAGCTACGCCAGGCTACCTATTCTGCAAAAACTCCAAATGAGCTAAAAATTTACAGAGAATTTTTATGGAATATATAAGAAATATTGCAGCCAATAAGTACCATAGGGGGGCCACCAGGTGGGCACAACCCACCTAGGCGCACCCTAGCGGGTTGTGCCCTCCTCGGCCCAACTCCGATGCCCCTCTTCTGGTATAGAAGTAATTTTGACCTTAAATAAATAAGGAGAGGACTTTCGGGACGGAGCGCCGCCGTCTCGAGGCGGAACTTGGGCAGGAGCAGTTTTGCCTCTGGCAGAGCGATTCCGCCGGGGGAACTTCCCTCTCGGAGGGGGAAATCATCGTCATCATCATCACCAACAACTCTCCCATCCTGGGGAGGGAAATCTTCATCAACATCTTGAACAACACCATGTCCTCTCAACCCTAGTTCATCTCTTGTGTTCAATCTTTGTACCAGAACTATAGACTCGTACTTGTGGATGACTAGTAGTGTTGATTGCATCTTGTAGTTGATTACTATATGGTTTATTTGGTGGAAGTTTATATGTTCAGATCCAATATGCTATTTAATACCCCTCTGATCTTGAGCATGATTATCATTTGTGAGTAGTTACTTTTGTTCCTGTGGTCACGAGAGAAATGTTGTTGCAAGTAATCATGTGAACTTGATATGTGTTTGATATTTTGATGGTATGTATGTTGTGTAACATCCAAAAATTCTAAATTTTGGAATGTTATATTAAATAAATAGTTTTGATTGATTGTTTGATTGTGGTGTGGTTGCTTGTGTGAAATTGAGTGAAATTGGAAACTTTTTGAAAGTTGAATGAGATGGAATAAAATGACATTCCCAAAACTTCCACCTTGAATTTTTGATCCCCATGAATTCAAATTTCATCACAAAACCCAAGAGATAAAATGATATGACTTCTTCCATTTGAAAATATTTCAAATTCAAAAACTTAATGCAACTCAATGAGTTTCATGAGAGAAGATAAAATGACTTCTTCAGATTCTAAGAAAGAGAGTTGGAAGTTTCAAAGAATCAAATTGAAAGTCATTTTGTAGTTGTTTTGAAACCCACTTTCAATTTGGACTATTTGGTTTTTATTTAAATTATTTTTCTCCAAAAATAAAAATATGGAAAATAGGGTAAAATGATTCCCTGGAGTAGAAAATTGGAGAAAAATGAGTTTGAAATTATTTTGCTATTTTAAAATACTTTTATTTGGTTTTTAAATAAACCAGAAGCACTTTTTGCTTTATTTAATTTTTTATGGAATTTATTTGCTGCTGAAAATATGTTCATGTTTTAGGAAATCCTTTCCTGAAAATGTTGATATATAATATGCCTATGTGAAATTTTGTTTCATTTTCGTTATTGAGTTTTCCTTTCTGTTTCTATTTAAAAAATGTAGGTGCCGCTCATAATTATTTGTAGCCCACATGCGCAGCATAGTAGACAGGCCGGCTTGTATTTTTTTCTCTTTTTTATTTTCTTTATGGTTTACAATTTTATTTTATTTTATTTATTTTTTCCAAAAATAAAAAATTCAGAAAAGAAAAAATATTAAAAAAAACTACACAACGTGCAGCCGGCCGACTTTTAGCCCATGCGCATGATATTTTTCAAATTTCATCTGCGTATGTATATGTCTAGTCCCACATTGCCTAGCTATAGACCTCTCAGCCTCTTTTCCACCTATAAATATAGACCCATAGAGCCTCCAAAAATCATCTGCCTCGAGTTAAATCAATATTTTGGTTTGAGTAGATTCACTAAAGAAAAATATATTTCTTCTCTTCGGCGGGACTTTTGGAAGTTGTCCTCTTTCTCCGAAGTCGTCTTTTCTCTACCTTATAAAGGTATCTTTCTTTGTTTTTTATATATACTCCCGTAACTTATTATTTCTAGACTAATACGATAAAATAATTAGATTATTAATTAGTCTCTGTATTTACACTTTAGGCGTAGAAAAATCTTTTAGCAGTAGCTTTTTTTTCTTCCGTAAAATAGTTTGACCCTGATTTTTGAAATAGCCATAAATTTTTACTCGTTCATCCAAATTAGATAAAACCAACGCCTACATTTTCGTCTTGATTCCACCTATCTAGTGAACCTATCAAATAAACTTTTTGCAACTTTCAAATTTCGAAATTTGTTCATATTCATATTCAAACTTCTTTTGATCATATCTTTTTATCCATAGCTCCGTTTCCGATGAACCCAAATGCATTGGATTCGTGTTGAAGTAATCTATACGTTCGCACAATTAGTGTCATCTTTCCAACATATAACTTTGATCATAGTCAGATTACTCTGCTAGTCCATAAAGAGTTATCACACAACATTCTAAGCAGATTCAATGCTATGTTGAATTACTTGTATCTTTTGATCCGTTATTTCCAATCTAGTAATTCTTCTTCCTACATGTTCCTACTGACTTCCTACATCCAGTAGCATCATTAGTTTCAACTTTGTAACCTTTCAAACTATTTGAACCTTCATTTGATCATATCTTATAAATAGTAGCGCATTTTCAATTGATTCCTTATTGCAATTGAATCCCTAAACGTAATCTATCATCTTGAGCCATCACCACACTTTTTCACCGAAATTAGGATCTGATCTTGCAAAATAATTTGATTCAGTTCTTTTGGAGTTTTTGCAATCTTCCTTTGCATTTTTGGGTCTTTGAGTGATTGCTTATGTGTGGATAAAATTGCTTGCTTACGATGGATTGATCGGAGTGTGACGAGTAGAACTATCTGGAATTATGAGTGCGAAGAATCTTCATCAACAGTACAAGTCAAGTTCACACTTTGATCATACTCTTCTTATACCCACTTTTACTAGCATTAGATACACCCTCAAAGATTGCATGAGTATGATTGGGAACATGTAGTTGTTGCTATGTAGTTCATGAGGTAAGAACCTATTACCTTTGATCACCCCGGGAATATACGTTATGCTCATATTGCTTAGCCATGCTCGTAGATGGGGATTGATATGTGAGAATCATACAAGTTGTGAGAGATAATAACGAAGGGAAACTTAAGGTGGCTACTTTATTACACATCCGGGTGGATTGGTTGTGGGCACCTGGGGAATCCAGTGTTGTCCTAGGAGATCCCGGGGTATCTGTGTGATCATCCTATGAAATGCCACCCATGCTCAAAGGGATCATAAGATTATTCATGCTCAGAAACTTCCGTGTGCAGCCACAAGCCATTATGGGCTCTGGCATAGATAAGTAAGTTGTGGGAAACCTTTCCATGATGGGCTAGCAGATGTACGGGAATTTTAGGTGTACCGGCCTATCTATCGGTTAAGGGGACCTCTTCAGAAAGGCTATGTCTCGATCTTCCGATCATGGATGCGGTCGAGTCTTGTGGGGAAAAGTGCGTAAATCTCTGCAGAGTGTACAAACTAATCATGATTAGCCGTGTCCCCGGTTATGGACATTTTGAGTATCTGGTATTTGAATTATTGGTTGATATCATCACTCTATTTAATGAAATTGTTGGTTTATTAATGATTTGGTGATTTTTGGGATTGATTTGGGGTTACCTTCTCAATATGGGTAATTTAAGTTGGTAGTAAATAAAATTTATTCCTTTGTTGTTGGGGAAAATTAGCTTTATGCAAAATTAAACTTAGAGCCTCCACGAGCCAAATATGCATATAGAGATGGACATTTTCATTATTGTTCTATGGTGTGAAATTGCCAGTACATTCAATGTACTGACCTACATGGCTGCAACGTCTCATGTTGCAGGATTCTTACAACGAGTAAGTGATACGTTAGGGTTACGATGTCTACACTCAACTTTGCCGTTGGTGTTGTTGGGACTCCATAGCTTTGTTGTTACTTCCGCTATATGGATTGAGGTAATAGTATTTATGTTGCTCTATACATGTGATTTACCTCTCTTATAAATCCTCGAGTACTGTGTGTCAGCATACCGATTCAGGGATGACACTTAAGCACAGAGACTTCGATCCATTCGGGTCGGACGCCACATGTTGTTATTTCCGTAGTGGTGTCATGTGAACGTCGATTACATGACACTTCACCATATTTGGGCCTAAGGGAATGCATTGTGGAGTAGTTATTAGATGATGGGTTGCGAGAGTGATGGAAGCTTAAACCCTAGTTCATACGCTATTCCGTAAGGGACTGATTTGGGTCCAAAAGTTTAATGCTATGGTTAGATTTATTATTAATACTTTTCTCATAGTTGTGGATGCTTATGAGGGGGTTGATCATAAGTAGGAGGCTTGTTCAAGTAAGAACATCACCTAGGCACCGGTCCACCCACATATCAAATTATCAGAGTAGATAACACAAATCAAACCAACATGATGAAAGTGACTAGATGAAATTCCCGTGTACCTTCAAGAAAGCTTTGCTTATCATAAGAGACCGTTTTGGCCTGTCCTTTGCCTCAAAAGGATCGGCCTACCTTGTTGCACATTTATTACCATTATCGTTATTTTCTCGTTACAAATTATCTTGCTATCAAACTACTCATTAATTATAAATCCAGTGCTTGCAGAGAATACCTTGCTGATAACCACTTGTCATTTCCTTCTGCTCCTCGTTGGGTTCGAGACTCTTACTTATCGAAAGGACTATGATTGATCCCATATACTTGTGGGTCATCACATTTCTAGCCTAATTTTCTATGTTTTCGTCCTAATTCGAAAATCCCCACCAAAAATAGCCCTAGTTGTTTTTTGTGATTTGTTGGTTTGATGATGTTTTGTTGGATTTGATCCATGGATTTGCTGTGTTTTGAGTGGATCTAGCTTTTCCCCACCTTCCATCCACAAAATTCATCCAATTTTGACATTGGAATAATTTGTTTCCGCCCCCAAAATGAGTTTCGAAGTCCAAATCTCGATTTGGAATCATCGTGCCGAACATCCGGGCCATCGCGCCAGACATCTGGGTCCCCGGCTGGACATCCGTCTCCTGGAGTTCAAAATCTGACCCAGTTCTGGACATTCACCCCTAGATTTTCGGCATCACCCCCGGATGTCCGACGCCTAGAGATTTCAGCCTCCCGTGTTTCACCGTTTTGACCATAACTTTCACATCCGGAGTCCGATTTTGATGTTCTTCAGCTCGTTGGATAAGTACTAACATTCCGCATCCATCTAGGTAGGTTCCAACACCATTTGATTCCATCAAATTTTTGACATTTTGGCATCTTCACTTAGGCTCTTGATACGTCCATTTTGCATCATGTTTTCCTACTGTTATTTATGATGTTTTATGCATAATAATACTTTTTGGAGCAATTCTAATGCTTTTTATCTCATAATATGCAAGGTACACACAAAGAGGGAGAATTCTGGCAGCTGGAAATCTGGACCTGGAAAAGCTATGCCAGGCTACCTATTCTGCACAACTCCAAACAAGCTGAAACTTTACAGAGATTTTTTATGGAATATATGAGGAATATTCGAGCCAATAAGTACCAGAGGGGCCCACCAGGTGGGCACAACCCACCTGGGTGCGCCAGGGAGCCCATGCGTGCCCTAGTGGGTCTTGCTCACCCAGGCCCACCTCCGGTGCCAATCTTCTAGTATATAAGTCATTTTGACCTAGAAAAAATAAGGAGAGGACTTTCGGGACGGAGCACCGCTGTATCGGGGGAACTTGGACAGGAGCACTTTTGCCCTCCGGCGGAGCAATTCCGCCGGGGGAACTTCCCTCCCGAAGGGGGAAATCATCGTCATCATCATCACCAACAACTCTCCCATCTTGAGGAGGGCAATCTGCATCAACATCTTCAACATCACCATCTCGTCTCAAACCCTAGTTCATCTCTTGTGTTCAATCTTTGTACCGGAACTATAGATTGGTGCTTGTGGGTGACTAGTAGTGTTGTTTACATCTTGTAGTTGATCACTATATGGTTTATTTGGTGGAAGATTATATGTTCAGATCCATTATGCTATTTAATACCCCTCTGATCTTTAGCATGCTTATTACTTGTGAGTAGTTACTTTTGTTCTTGAGGTCATGGGAGAAATCATGTTGCAAGTAATCATGTGAACTTGATATGTGTTCGATATTTTCATAGTGTGTATGTTGTGATTCCCTTAGTGGTGTCATGTGAATGTCGACTACATGACACTTCACCATATTTGGGCCTAAGGGAATGCATTGTGGAGTAGCTATTAGATGATGGGTTGTGAGAGTGACAGACGCTTAAACCCTAGTTTATGCGCTACTCCGTAAGGGACCGATTGGATCCAAAAGTTTAATCTTATGGTTAGGATTTATCCTTAATAATTTTCTCATAGTTGCGGATGCTTGCGAGGGGGTTAACCGTAAGTAGGAGGTTTGTTTAAGTAAGAACAGCACCTAAGCACCGGTCCACCCACATATCAAATTATCAAAGTAGCGAACACGAATCAAATCAACATGATGAAAGTGACTAGACGGAATTCCCGTGTACCCTCAAGAACGCTTTGCTTACTATAAGAGACCGTTTTGGCCTATCCTTTTGCCTAAAAATGATTGGGATACCTTGCTGCACTTTTGTTACTATTATCATTACTTGCTCGTTACAAAATATCTTGCTATCAAACTACTCTGTTACTTACAATTTCAGCACTTGCAGACATTACCTTGCTGAAAACCACTTGTCATTTCCTTCTGCTCCTCGTTGGGTTCGACACTCTTACATATCTAAAAGAGCTACAATTGACCCCCTATACTTGTGGCTCATCAAGGCTATTTTCTAGCGCCGTTGCCTGGGAGTGAAGCGCCGTTCGTAAGTGGTAATTGGTAAGGAAACATTTATATTGTGTGCTGAAATTTACTATCACTTGTTACTATGGAAAACAATCCTTTGAGGGGTTTGTTCGGGGTATCTTCACCTCGACCAGAACCACAATTAGCTACCCCTCAACCTACTGGACCTACTGAAAATATTGAATATGAAATTCCTTCAGGTATGATAGAACAACTGCAAGCTAATCCTTATGCAGGAGATGGAACCGAACATCCTGATATGCACTTAATATAAGTGGAATTAATTTGTGGATTGTTTAAGCTTGCGGGTTTACCCGTAGATGAAGTTAAGAAAAAATGTTTTCCTTTTATCTTTGAAGGGAAAAGCATTGGCATGGTATAGTCTATGCGATGATATCGGATCTTGGAATTGGAATCGATTGAAATTGGAATTTGACCAAAAAATTTATCCTATGCATCTAGTTCATCATGATTGGAATTACATATATAATTTTTGGCCTCGTCAAGGAGAAAGGATCGATCTAGCGTGGGGGAGGCTTAAGTTAATGTTATATTCATGCCCCAATCATGAGCTCTCAAGAGAAATTACTATTCAGAATTTTTATGCTCGGCTTTCTCATGATGATCAATCCATGCTCGATACTTCTTGTACTGGTTCTTTTATGAAGAAGACTATTGAATTCCGGTGGGATCTTTTGGAATGAATTAAGTGCAACTCTAAATAGTGGGAACTCGATGAAGGTAAAGAGTCAGGTATTAAGCTTAAATATGATTGTGTTAAATCTTTTATGAATACCAATGCTTTTCAAAAGTTTAGCACTAAATATGGACTTGACTCTGAGATAGTAGCCTCTTTTTACGAATCATTTGCTTCTCATGTTGATCTCCCTAAGGAGAAGTGGTTTAATTATCACCCACCTATTAAAGAAGAAGTTATAGAACCGAAACTAGCTAAAAAGGAAACTATACTTTATAATGTTGATCCAGTTGTTCCTACTGCTTATATTGAGAAACCCACCTTTCCCTGTTAGGATAAAGGAACATGCTAAAGTTTCAATTGTGGTTAACAAAAGTTATAATAGAACACCTAAACCTGATGAAAAAATCAAAGTAGAACTTAGTGTTGCTATGGTTAAGGATCTCCTGGAAGAAAAATGTAGATGGGCATGTTATTTACTTCTGTAATGAAGCTACTAGAATTGCCAAACCTAGTAAAGAGGAAAAACATAGACCCGTCGTTGGCATGCATCTTGTCTCAGTTAGAATAGGAGATTATTGTTATCATGGTTTATGTGACATAGGCGCTAGCATGAGTGCTATTCCCTTAACTTAATATCAATAAATTATGAATGACATAGCACCCGCTGAAATAGAACAAATAGATGCCATTATTAAACTTGCTAATAGAGACCCCATCACACCGGGATTGTTAAAGATGTTGAAGTCTTGTGTGGGAAAATAAAATACCCTACTAATTTTCTTGTTCTTGGTTGCTGACAAGATGATTTTTGTCCTATTATCTTTGGTAGACATTTCTTGAACACCGTTAATGCTAAAATGGATCGTGAGAAACAAACTATCGGTGTTAGCTTTAGTGATGAGTCTCATAAGTTTAATTTTTCCAAGTTTCGTAGAAAGCTTCATGAAAAAGAATTGCCTAGTAAGGATGAACTAATTAGTCTTGCTTCCATTGTTGTGCCTCCTACTAATCCTCTAGAACAATATCTGCTAGACCATGAAAATGATTTACATATGCATGAAAGAAATGAAATAGATAAGATTTTCTTTGAACAATGTCCTCTACTTAAACACGATTTGCCTATTGAAACTCTAGGAGGTCCTCCTCCACCTAAAGTGTTGTAGGGTGAAACCCTAGAGGGGATCTTCTCACACGTGGAGGGGGGGGAGAGCAAGAACACACAAAATCACAAGGAGGAAATCACTCTAACAAACCCAAATAACACATCCACTAGAGTAGCATACAGGAGATCCACAAGTATACATGAACAATTCAAGGAAAGTAACACTAGGGTAAAGTTCTTCCCACTCCTAGTGATGCGGGGCTAACCCGGCATAGGCTGATCTTTCACGATTGGAGTTGGTTCCCTTGAAGAACACGATTAACACGGGGAAGAACGGAGAGAAATCACAAGGAGAAACACTGAAGAACAAGTCCAATCACACATCCACTAGACAATCAAACACACAAGATCCACAAGGTACATGAACAACAAAAGGAAATATACAAGGTAAAGTTCATCTCCATGAGGAGGTCTTGAAGGGGCCACCCAAGAGGGGGTCTTGAATCCAACGTGGATCTTCTCTGAAGAGGTGTCGGTCCCTCGCAATGGAGTAGATCTGGATGGATGATTGAAGCTCTATCTCACATATGAGCTAACACAATGCTAACCCTAGAAAGGAGGTGGAGGTGGTCTATTTATAGTCTTAGCCACGAAGAGGTAAGTGGGAGAGGCGTACAAGGCCAAAGGCCCGCGGCTGCACACAGGAAGGTACCGGACGACCGGTGGGGGTCGGACGTCCAGTGGCTCAGGACGGTACGGACGTCCGGCGCGCGTCGGATGTCCATTGATTCTTCTCGGGTGTAGTGGCACCGGTCGTCCGAACGCTGGGACCCGTCAGACGTCCGGTATTCATTGGACGTCCGGCCACCGTAGCACTCGTTGCTTGGAGTTGTTCTGGCCGTCTGGGCTGCGTCAAGTATCGGATGTCTGGTGGCGTCCGGACGTCCGGTGGCTGTAGCTTGTAGCAGCTCTGCTTCTTTCGTCTTCTCTTCCATGCTTCCCTCGCGGATGGTGTAGGTGTTCTTTGGCACTTGCACTCCTCCTCGTCGTCCGTAGTGTTCCAACAATACCTATGCATGCACAAGAGAGGGGTGTCAAGTAGTATACCATCCTCGAAGGGGTCAAGTGAGCACGTGTAAAGGAGATGATTCACCTTTGTGTATGTGAAGAAGATGTCGCACGTGTCACTTGCCAAACGGACTCTTGACATGGTGATGTCCATAGGATGCTCCGTATCATCTCCCCTCCCTTGGGAAAGATCCGACCTCGGATCGAAAACCAAATCACCATGGGGAAGAGATGGCTTCACCGTGTAGAAGTGGACGTTCACCAAGTAGTCATCATCTTCAAGCTCGCAATGGTCACTCTCCAATGTCGCACCATCTAGTGATTCCTTCAAAAGGAGCAAAGACAACAAACACTTGGAAAAACAAATGTGGTTAGCGTTAGTGCAACACCAAGCATTCAAGAGGTGATTCACCAAACAAGTGTCATCATCATGCAAAGCATATGGTTTGACAAGGGATTGTGGCATGGCATGTAAGAACATAAACTGAGCACAAGCAAAGATATCATGGGGACAAGCATGTAAATGTGAGGTAGTGATGCAAATATGTGTGATAAGAGAATAAGCATCTACCTCAAGTTCATAGCAAGAATTCACGAATTGCTCAATGAATGGTCTATGGAAGGCATAAGAATCATTCACAACACCAAATAAAATGAAGTGTCTAAACACGTGGGTCAAGTGCAAGACAATCCAAGCATAATGTGCATAGGGTGTAGTGAATATAGTCTGGCACTCAATGCAAATATAGAAAGAGCAATTGTTCATCATGTGTGAGGCAATCAAGGCAAGCATGTAGCAACCAATGTGACTTGGCATATGTGAAGAAATGACATTGTTGCAACCTAGCATATGATAGGAGCAAGTAATCCAAGAATTGGATGCAACACACAAGGCATATATATCATGATGCATGAAAATGTGAGAGTGGCAAGTCAAGGCAAGGTCTTTAACATGTGTGCAAGCAAGTGGTCCAAGATGGCCAATAAGTCTCATGGTGCAAGCAACACAAGTTGTATGATCCATAATATCCATGTTCAAGAAATATGTCACCTCGAAGGCGTGCCCTTGTGCATCCATCACAATGCCGAAACACAAGCAAGTGCGATGTAGAATCGTCATGGTAGAAGATGGTTCACTCTTAAGAGCTCGAATTGTCAACTCACGTGACGTGGAAGTTGACACAAAGTCCAAGTATCCTACACATGCACACGACAAAACAAAGAACGTATGTGCATGGTAGATAAACACATCATCCATCATGATGGTTCTCTTCTCTTGCACATAACCATTAGAAGCACAAGTGCATGAACAATATGATGCAACATTGTCAATATTCATGGCATGGGGAATATGGTGCAAAGAGGTAAGACAAGCATGCTTCACAAGGAATATGTCAAAATCTCCAATCATATGTGAGAATTCTATGGGGGCAAACTCATTATCAAGACTAAAGGCATAGTTGCACTCAATACATGGCAAATCATCTAGCATGAGAGAGGCAACACATGGAGATATATGACAAGAAGCAATAACAATCATGTGCAAAGCATGGAAGGAGATGCCATCAACCGCATGAAACGAGGAAGTATGAATCATCAGTGATGCAACATAAGAAAGCATAGTAATGAAGTTGTGCAAACTAGTGGAGCGAAGATGCAACATACTAGAGTAAATCATGGCAAGCATGTCATGTGAGCAAGTAATAGGCATAGACAATGCACATGACATATCACAAGCACGAACAAAAAGCAAGATGAAAGTATCATCATAGGCATGGGGTACAAAGCAAACATGGCAATAGCAATTAATATCCCCACCAAGCTTGCAAATACACATACAAGTAGTAGAATCAATCGTCATGTGTAATGCAAAGCATGGGTCACAAATGCATGGCAAACACATAGGAATAAGTATATCATGCAAAGTGAACATGGCAAGATGGGCACAGAATATGTAGTGGACAATAACCCATAGCCAAGTGAGGGCCATGTAGAAGAAATGTGCGAAGTTTTTGCATGAAGAGCGGTGGGAAAGGCAATCCATGGGATCCCAAGTTATGATTGCTCTCTAGAGCTCGTTTTGTCAACTCATGGGATTGTGAGGTTGACAAGTATTCATGGGTACCTACACAAAAGAGACACAAACCAAAGAAATTGTGCGCGTGGTAAATGTACACATCATCCATCATGATGTGTATGTGCACGTGAGAGTTAGCACAAGATAAGCATCGCTCAAAGAAATTTGATGCATGGTATAAGAACATGTCATCCATCATGAAAGAATAGTTATTGTGTATAACACGATGGGGATGCAAATTGAGCATACAAGTATAAGGCACAACAATAGCATTTTTATTCACGGGGAGCATATGGTGCACACAAGTATTGGGATCATGCAATGGATGGGAGTGATCAAAATCTCCTAAAATGTATGAGGAAACTATGGGGGTCTCCTCATGAGCAATATCGTAAACATCACATGGAGAAAATGGACAACATCCACAACAATGCATATCCGATGCTAGGCAGTCATGGCATGGCATATGACATAAATGATGCGAAGGGAGCATATCAATATCATCACAAGAAAAACAAATGCCAATAACCATGGGCTTGTCATCTATGCCATATGTGCAAATTGGGTTCATTTTAATGGCATATGCATAGGCACTACCATGAGATTGCAAATATGACATATGATGGATCTCATGCATAGCATATGACAAGCCAAGCTGATTGTCAAACATGATGTGACCTAAAGAATGATCACAAGAAATCCTATGTAACATGGCATCACAACTAATAGACTCCACATGGAAATCATCATACTCATCATAAATGGGTAAATCATCGCATGGGGAAGTCGCACTAGCATGAAGCATGGTAATAGGTTGATCAACATCATGCAAGCAATCAATGTCAAGAATGTCCACTAGTGGGACTAGAGCATCACCGTCACCTATGTTACCGTTTTCATTCCACTCAACTGGTCTAGGTGAGGTGGGAAAGACCAAATGGTGGTCATCTTCATCTTGATGGAACCATGTGGGGGTGCATCATATTCCACCATGGCCATCGTCTTGTCCAAAGGGAGGACGAAGTCATCGCGAATCGGCGCATCATCATAGATGGGACCTAGCACCAAATGAGAAGACACAATAGATGTAGAGGTCAAGTTGTTAGTGTTGAAAGTGGCCTCACATGACCTATCAACTATCTCACTCTCTCTATGTGGTGGTTCACTCACTCCCTCAAGGTAGGTGCACTCAATCTCATGTATGGTGGAGTCACTCATCTCACTTAAGTGGTGGGGCTTGTGGCTCTCCTCACATGGGAATTGGGGCAACTCGTCATATATGGGGCTAGTGGTGAAGTCACGCTCACTCTCAATATGGTGGCACAAGTCACTCAAGTCATCATACGTCGCCGTGGTCGAGGTGAAATACTCAACCATCTCATCGTCATTGCCATGGATGAAGGCCGAAGATGGCACATCATCCCTCTCCTCGATGATCGAAGGGAAAATCCCATGCTCGATCATCTCGTCACCGTTGCCATGGATGAAGGCCGAAATTGGCACATAATCACTCTCGCCTCCTAAGATGGAAGCATCATCCTTGCTCTCCACCTTGTCGCTCACCTCCAAAGCTTTGTCCATGAGGGTCTCCGTAGTCGTACTCGTCGTCGCACCATCTTGAAAAAGAGTCATGGTAGACTCGGCATCGTCAATGCCACAAAGAGGTATGGCAGTGAAGTCGAACTTGGGAGCATCGTCTTGGGGCTCGTCGGGCTTGGACACCATGGTGGTACTAGCCTCATGCTCGTCGTCTTGGAGCTTGGTCTTAGAGAAGTGTGCTTGGGGTCGACAAGCCTTGGCCTTCATGAGTTCTTGTTCCGCCTTGAGAGCACCAATGTAGTTGTCATTGAGGGACTTGTAGTTCTCGAGGAAGATCGTCTTGGAGATGTCGTTGTGCAATCCCATCATGAAGTGGAACTTCATCGAAATGGGGTCGTCCACACCGGCTCGTCGCAAGGCAATCTTCATCTCCTTGAATTACTCGTCAATGGACTTCGATCCTTGGGTGGTGTTCTCCAATTGGCATAGAAGTTGTTCCATGTAGGTTGGAGGCACAAACTCTCACCGCAAAGCTCTCTTCGTCTTGGGCCAACTCATGTCGTAGGTCTCCGAAGGTGCGTGAAGCCACCATGTGGACGCATAGTCATGGAAGTTCCTGGTGGCGCACTTCACTTGATCTTCGGGAGGAACTTGATGTAGCTTGAGGTAGTCGTCCATCAAATGCTCCCATTCGAGATAGTCCTCGGGTTCTTGAGTCCCATAGAAAGGAATCGCGTGGTCGATGTCGAGGTCGTGGTAGCTTGTGGAAGTCGTGGACTTGAGCTTGGGGAGCTTCTCTTGAAGTGCTTGTGGGGGAAGATGCAGTATGTCCATAGGCGAAGATGCCTTGAAGTCGCTTGGCGAAGATGCCAAGGGAGATGGTGAAGTCATTGAGCGGTTGTTGGTGTTGAGCTCTTGATCTTCACGTCCTTGTTGGTGATGGTGTCGATGCTGATGTGATTTTGCCGGAGATGGTAGCTCGGAGACATGTGCTCTTGAGCGTCTTCTGGAAGATGAGGAAGACCGCTTGTAGGACTTGATGAGGGCTTTGATCTCCTCCATTTGAGCTTGCATCTTGGCGTCGTTGGAGTTGTTCGTGGCATCGAACTCGTCGTTGTTGTTGTAGACCGAAGATGAAATGCCTTGCCTATCCATCACAAGACTTGAGTATATGTGAGTAGGAAATGAGATAAACAATACCAAGTTACCTTTTCCCAAAGTTGAGGATGTATCCCGTTTCACTCAATGTGAGATGAAAGAATAGTGGAATTGGTACCGACTTGTTCACTCACACCTATCAAGTAAAGCTTATGGAGTAGCTCGGTGAGGATAGTGTCACAAAAAATTTGATGCAAAATGTTAGCAAGAGTCAATAATGTTGAAAGAGATTCACAAATTCGCAAGTGAAACAAGTAGACCAATAACAATGAATGGCACATGGAAACACACACACTGATAGATAAATGGTGTCGTGCAACCAAGGAATGAGCTCAAAATGTGGAATCCACGGAAAACGCTCGTGTTGCACAACTCAAGAGAGACGCTAGCACGATTTCTCTATAGGCGGATACGACACTTGTGCATAACCTATAAGATGCAAAATGGAATAACTTTCTATCCCAAATATGCTGTGTATGTATGTTCCGGTGCTTTAGCACAAGATGATCAAGTATGACATATTGTAATGCACTATGATACGATGCTATGGCTCTTGCTTACAAGCTTCTTTGTTTTTCTCTTTTCCTTTGCTTAAAAGCTTATTCTTTTTTTATATGGCCACAATGCGGAATGCACAAACCAAGATAGCAATTGTGTATATACGGGAACAATCTTGTGACACAAGAGATGATATGGTATGTATGCAATGGATGGTGTAGATCACTAATGTGCACAAGTAACGTTGCCGGCAATACTCAAATGGCTAGTCTCGATAGGCAAGCAACGCAAAATGGGCTAGGGGTTATCAATGCAATTGCAAGGGGAATATACAATGATGTCGTCAAGGTTATCGTCCGTGATGTACGATGACGACCTCGTGGCGATGATGAGTGGCGGTGTTCTCTATGTCGAATCGTTCCTAATTAGTCGAAACACCTTAGGAAACGAAAAAACCACAAACTCAAAATCTCAAATGTCAAATGTCAAGTGGTGGTAGTGGGATGTGGTGGTGGTATTGCGGAAGTGGAGGTTATGTTGGGTTATGTGAGTCGTAGTTGAATATCACCGTCCCTAAGTAGCTGAAACATCTTAGGAGACACAACACACAACTCAAACAAAATTGGGTTAAGTTGGGGTGGCGGAAGTGTATGGCGGGCAAGCCTATGCGAAAGTGGTGGTGGTGGTTGATGAAGAAGCAACCGTCCCTAAGTAGCCAAAACACCTTAGGAGACTCGAATCACAACTCAAGCAACCACAAATGCTATGGGGATCAACATGGGTTAGGTTGCGGAAGTCGGTGGTGGTGTAGCGTCTGATGTGGTGGAAGTGTAACATCCCAAAATTTCAATTTGGAATGTTATACATAGATCATTCATGCATATCATATTTTACTTCATTATTTGCTTTGCGATCCTTGAAATTCTAAGCAACTCAAGGACCCACGGAGAGAGTTGGGGATTTCATGTTTTTGATATTTGAATTTTATCAAATATCGAAACAAGGATCACTTTGGTTTTAATTATTTTTCTCTCCGAGAAATATTTCATATTAAAATATGTGAGAGGAGATAATATGACTTCTCCAAAATAAAGGGGATATTGGAGGAAAATACTAAAATTCAAATAATTTCTTTTGGACTTTTGTTGCTATTTTATTTGAATTAGGAAAAATTGTGTGTTTTTCAAAATTGCATTAGAGGCCCAAATAAATGTTCACTTTGTCCGCAATATTGTTAGAGGACCGCGAAAATTCATTTCAGGATTTTTGGACTCCGTTTAGTAGTTCTTTTGTTTGTTTTTCCGTGATAGGATATTTTTAAAAAAAATAATTGCACCGACCTAACCGGGCCGTGCCCGAGCCGGAGTCTTTTGGCCGGGGCTTTATAAGCCGCCAGCTCACAACCCCGAGGCCCAAGCCGCTGCCCCGCGCCCTAACCCTAGCGCCGTGCCCCGCCCCAATCCACCGCCGCCACGCCGCTGCCTCGCGTCGCCGCCGCCGTCCGCCGTCGCCGCCGACCCCGCCGTTGAGGTAGCCACCATCACCGCCGACCCCACCGCCGAGGTAGCCGCCGCCGCCGTCTTGTTTTTCTTGGGAAAAACCGCCGGTTTTTTTCGAAACCCTAGATCTAGATTTTTTTATCGGTTTTTCTTCGGTTTAGTTAAATAGCGGACGTTTGTCCGTACATTCATTTTAATGAATGTTGTTCGTCAGTTAACCGCAGACAGTGAATGTTCGTTCACTAGCATCTTCGTCTCGTTTTATTTTCCAAGGCTTTTCCGCGATTATTTTCGATCGCGATTTCTGCCCTGATCTTTGTTTTAGTTTATCTTTTTGCTCGGTTATCCAAATCGGGTGAAACAAGCGCCTAGATCTTCGTCTCTAAGCCCTCTTTCTGTTTAACCAACTTGAACAAGATTTTGGTACCGTAAAATTTGACTTTAGTCTAGATTAGTAAACAGATCTTGTTTCTTTCGTTGTTTGAGTTTCGTTGCTCCATTTGATTTGATTCTTTTTGCAAATCGAATATCTTCAGTTGAGTTTTCAGATTCGATCTTCTTATTTGAGTTTTACCCGTGCATCTTTGCATGATTGCTTATGTATGCTATTGTTTGTTGCGATAGAATTCCCGGAGTGCGAAGCGTGCTACTACGAGTCTGTAGGATTTGTAGAGCGTCAGCAAGGCAAGTAACACTTTGATCATACTTCTCATACCCAGTTTTTATGCATTAGTTTCAACCCTCAAACATTGCATGAGTAGGATCTCTTAACATGTGGTTTTTGGGAAGTAGATGATGAGGTAGAACCTATTACTTGTTTTTTATCAAACCCTTGGGAGTTACTTCTACGTTATGCTTAAATTGCCATGCTATGCTCGTAGACGTGGATTGGGTTTGAGTGTATTCATGACAGATGTGAGTGTTTAATTTATGGTTCAACTTAAGGTGGCAACTTCAATACACATATGGGTGGATTGTTGGTTTGGGCACCTGTGGATATACCAGTGTTGTCCTAGGAGATCCCGGCGTTATACCGTGTGATCCTCCTATGGTCCCCACCCAGGCTCAAAGGGATCGTAAGATTTTTCATACTAGAAACTTCCGTGTGCAGCCACAAGCTATTGTGGGCTCTAGCATAGTTGAGTAGGTTGCATGACCTCTTCCAGTGGTAGGCTAGCAGATGTAGGGGATGTAGGTTGGTACTGTCTACCCGGGGTTAGAGTTAATGCTTCTGAAAGATTGTGTCTCGGTCATCCGTTTCTGAAACACCATGTAGTGCGAGAAATCCAACGGAGGAGATTGAGTCTTGTGGGGAAAAGTGCACAAACCTCTACAGAGTGTACAAATTAATCATGATTAGCTATGTCCCCGGTTACGAACATCTTGAGTATCTGGTACTTGAATTATTGATTTGATATCATCACTCTAAATTAATCTGTTGGGTTGATAATTATTTTTAATTGGGATTGAGATGGGGGTACCATTCTCAATGTTTCAACTACCATGATAGTTAAACAAAATATATTCCTTTGTAGTAGGGAAAAATTGGCTTTTTGCAAAAACATTGTAACCATAGAGCCTCCACCAGCCAAATATGCATATAGTGATAACCATTATCTGTTCGTTGCTCTACCGTGTTACATTGCCAACATATTCCATGTGCTGCCCCATTTCGGGATGCAACATATCATGTTGTAGACGTTTCATACGACGAGTAAGGTGCCATAGGTCGTTTGTCGTGCACTCAGTTATGCCGTTGGAGTTGATGAACTCACTTTCTTCCAAGCCTTCCGCTGTTATCTTATTTAGATGGCCTTAAGCCATATTATTGTTATAAGTTCTCTTTTCAGACATTCGATGTAATAAGTGTGTGATAGCTACTCTGTTATAAATCCTTCGAGTACTGTGTGTGTCAGCATTACCGATCCAGGGATGACACGGAACACAGAGACTTGACCATCTGAGGTCGGGTCGCTACAGGAAGCCCTAGGAAAAGATGCCAAAGTTTCAAAAATTTGATGGAGTCAATGGTGTTGGTAGTATTTTTGTGGGAAGGAGGATGTCAAGAGCTTCAAAACGAGCTAAAGAATGTCAAAATCGGAGTTCGGATGAATTAGTTATGGCTGAAATAAGAATCAGCCGAAATCAGTTTTTACAGGTATTGGACGTCCGTAAATGGACGGATGTCCGGTCGCCGGACGTCCGGTTGGGTCGGAAATCCGCTAATTTCAGCTTGGGTTAGAGGTTCTGGTCATCCGGTAAGGTCGGACGTCCGATGGTTCCTGGGGCTCCGGACGTCCGGTGGGTTTGGGTCAACGCGAGATGCGAGTTTCGAGGCGTGATTTTGGGTGGAAATTGGGGATTTTGGGGTCAAAATTGATGAGATTTCATGGATGAAAGATGGGGAAAATTGGGGAAATGCTAGATCCACTCGAAACTAAGCAAATCCATGGATCAAATCCAATAAACTTCATCAAACCAACAAATCACAAAAAAATTGGGGCTATTTTTGATGGGGATTTTCGAATTTTAGGACGAAATCAAGCAAAAGAAGGCTAGAAATCGGTGGGAGGGACTCCAAATACGTGATCAACGTGGCTCTGATACCATATGATGCGGGGCTAACCCGGCATAGGCCGATCTTTCATGATTGGAGTTGGTTCCCTCGAAGAACACGGGGAAGAACGAAGAGAAATCACAAGGAGAAACACTGAAGAACAAGTCCAATCACACATCCACTAGACAATCAAACACACAAGATCCACAAAGGTACATGAACAACAAAAGGAAATATACAAGGTAAAGTTCATCTCCATGAGGAGGTCTTGAAGGGGCCACCCAAGAGGGGGTCTTGAATCCAACATGGATCTTTTCTGAAGAGGTGTCGGTCCCTCACAATGGAGTAGACCTGGATGGATGATCAAAGCTCTATCTCACATATGAGCTAACACAACGCTAACCCTAGAAAGGAGGTGGAGGTGGTCCATTTGTAGTCTTAGCCACGAAGGGGTAAGTGGGAAAGGGGTAAAAGGCCAAAGGCCCGCGGTTGCGCACAGGCAGGTACCAGACGACCGGTGGGGGTCAGACGTCCAGTGGCTTAGGACGGTCAGGACGTCCGGCGCGCATCGGATGTCCATTGATTCTTCTCGGGTGTAGTGGCACCGGTCGTCCGGACACTGGGACCCGTCAGACGTCCGGTATTCGTAAGACGTCCGGCCGCTGTAGCACTTGTTGCTTGGAGTTCTTTTGGCCGTCTGGGCTGCGTCAGGTACCGGATGTCCGGTGGCGTCCGGACGTCCAGTGGCTGTAGCTTGTAGCAGCTCTGCTTCTTTCGTCTTCTCTTCCATGATTCCCTCATGGATGGTGTAGGTGTTCCTTGGCACTTGCACTCCTCGTCGTCCGTAGTGTTCCGACAATACCTATGCATGCACATGAGAGGGGTGTCAAGTAGTATACCATCCTCGAAGGGGTCAAGTGAGCACGTGTAAAAGGAGATGATTCACCTTTGTGTGTGTGAAGTAGATGTCGCATGTGTCACTTGCCAAACGGACTCTTGACATGGTGATGTCCATAGGATGCTCCGCATCATCTGCCCTCCCTTGGGAAAGATCCGACCTCGGATCAAAAACCAAATCACCATGGGAGATAGATGGCTTCACCGTGTAGAGGTGGACGTTCACCAAGTAGTCATCATGTTCAAGCTCGTAATGGGCACTCTCTAATGTCGCACCATTTATAGCTTGTAGCAGCTCTGCTTCTTCCGTATTCTCTTCCATGCTTTCCTCGCGGATGGTGTAGGTGTTCCTTGGCGCTTGCACTCCTCCTCGTCGTCCATAGTGTTCCGACAATACCTATGCATGCACACGAGAGGGGTGTCAAGTAGTATACCATCCTTGAAGGGGTCAAGTGAGCACATGTAAAGGTGATGATTCACCTTTGTGTATGTGAAGTAGATGTCGCACGTGTCACTTGCCAAACGGAGTCTTGACATGATGATGTCCATAGGATGCTCCGCATCACCTAGGAGGTGAAGTCTTGATGTTGATCTTCTCCAAGAGGAGGCCTTGACAATCCAAAGGATTCTTCCCAAGGCGGGTGCTTGATCTCCAAGAGGAGGGGATACAAGGAGCAAAGCTCTCTAGTGTCTATCAAATACTTTGCTATCCTTTCAAATGAGCCAGGGAAAGAGTATAAAGCCTAGGGAAGAAATGTGAGGGAGAGATGGGTACAAGGGTAAAAAACCCCAAGATGCAAGCAGGCACGCGGAGGGGTCCGGGCACCCGGGGTAAAGTGGCTCGGGCACCAGGACCGTTCAGGGAGGCGTCTGAAGAAGGCCCGGGCACCCGGGGGTCCTAGGCCCGCGCACCTGGGGCGGGAGCAAGAGGCTGGGTGGCCGAGGCCGGCACCCGGGCGGGGCTGGTGGCTGGCGCGTGAGGGGCCGGGCACCCAGGGCCAAAGGCCAGGCACCCGGGCTGCAGCCCAGGCGGCGGCTGGGCAGAGGGCCGGGCACCCGGGGTGAGAAGGGGCGCGGCCCAGGTGGTGGCCGGGCACCCGGAGTGTCCAGGGGGTTGGCCCTCCCCTTGGCTACTCGTCCGGGCACCCGGGGTCCTTCTGTCCAGGTACCCAGGGTGTCCAGGAACTCCTCTCCTCCGTGTTTCTCGTTCCTTTCTCCTTTCTCCTTCCTTCTTCTCCTCGGGTGCTTGGGTCTGCATCCTTGCTTCCTTGCGATGATCTCTGAAGTACCTAAGAATGCATAGCTTATCTCTTTGAGGTAGAATCTCATTCTCATGTGAATCCAAACGAAACTCGAAGAGGATAGAATTGACCTCGTTCTAGATGGCGCGTGCGCGAGCTCTTGTCATCGGTCCCCTTGGTGCTTGAGGTGGTGACTGGACGTCCATGGGGATGGTCACATGATGCTCCGCATCATAAATGTGATCTTGTGTTCGAATTAAAACAATTGCCAGATACTTTGAAATATGCTTATCTTGATGAGAGGAAGATATATCCTATTATTATTAGTGCTAACCTTTCAGAACATGAAGAAGAAAGATTATTGAAAGTTCTGAGGAAGCACCGAGCTGCTATTGGATATACTCTTGATGATTTAAAGGGCATTAGTCCCACTCTATGTCAGCATAAGATTAATATGGAACCTGATGCTAAACCCGTTGTGGATCACTAACGTCGGTTAAGTCCGAAGATGAAGGAAGTGGTAAGAACAAAAATATTAAAACTTCTGGAAGTAGGTATAATCTATCCTATAGCTGATAGTAGATGGGTAAGTCATGTTCATTGTGTCCCTAAGAAGGGAGGTATCATTGTTGTTCCTAATGATAAGAATGAACTTATTGCGCAAAGAATTTCTACAGGCTATAGAATGGTAATTGATTTTAGAAAAGTAAACAAAGCAACTAGAAAAGATCATTACCCTCCGCCTTTTATTGATCAAATGCTAGAAAGATTATCTAAGCACACACATTTTTGCTTTCTTGATGGATACTCTGTTTTTTCACAAATACATGTTTCTCAACCTAATCAAGAAATGACCACTTTCACTTGTCCCTTTGGAACTTATGCTTATAGACGTATGCCTTTTGGTTTATGCAATGCACCGGCTACCTTTCAAAGATGTATGGCAGCTATATTCTCTAACTTCTGTGAAAAGATTGTTGAGATTTTCATGGATGACTTCTCTATTTATCGGAAGTCTTTTGATGATTGTTTAAGCAATCTTGATTGAGTTCTGCAGAGACGTGAGCAAACAAATCTTGTCTTGAATTGGGATAAGTGCCACTTTATGGTTAATGAAGGTATTGTCTTGGGTCATAAAATTTCTGAAAGAGGTATTGAAGTGGACAAAGCTAAGGTTGATGTAATTGAGAAAATGCCATGTCCTAAAGATATCAAAGTTATTCGTAGTTTCTTAGGTCATGCTGGTTTCTATAGAAGATTTATCAAAGACTTTTCAAAATTTCTAGGCCTCTTACAGATCTTTTGCAAAAGGATGTTCCTTTTGTTTTTGATGATGATTGTTTGGAAGCCTTCGAAACACTGAAGAACGCCTTAATTTCTACACCTATTGTTCAACCTTGATTGGAACTTGCCTTTTGAAATTATGTGTGATGCTAGTGATTATGTTGTTGGTGCTGTTCTAGGACAAAGAGTTGATAAGAAACTAAATGTTATTCATTATGCTAGTAAAACTCTAGAGAGTGCTCAAAGAAATTATGCCACTATTGAAAAAGAATTTCTAGCAGTGGTGTTTTCTTGTGATAAATTTAGATCCTACATTGTTGATTCAAAAGTAATTGTTCACACTGATCATGCTACTATTAAATATCTTATGGAAAAGAAATATGCTAAACTAGACTTATTCGATGGATTCTCTTGCTACAAGAATTTGATTTACACATCACTGATAGAAAAGGAGCTGAGAACCCCGTAGCTGATAACTTGTCTAGGCTCGAAAATGTGCTTGATGACCCACTACCTATTGATGATAGTTTCCCTGATGTGCAATTAGCTGCAATAAATGTTTCTCATAACACACCTTGGTATGCTGACTATGCTGATTACATTGTTGCTAAATATCTACCACCTAGCTTTACATGTCAACAGAAGAAAAAATTCTTCTATGCTTTAAGACATTACTTTTGGGATGACCCACATCTTTATAAAGGAGTAGATGGTATTATTAGATGTTGTGTACCTGAGCATGAACAGGGACAAATCCTACGGAAATGTCACTCTGAAGCTTATGGAGGGCATCATGCGGGAGACAGAACTGCTCACAAGGTATTGCAGTCTGGATTTTATTGGCCTACTCTTTTCAAGGATGCGCGTAAGTTCGTCTTATCTTGTGATGAATGTCAAAGAATAGGTAATATCGGTAAGTGTCAAGAAATGCCTATGAATTATTCACTTGCTATTGAACCATTTGATGTTTGGGGTTTTGATTACAGGGGACCTTTTCCTTATTCTAATGGGTATTCACAATTTTTGCTTGTTGTTGATTATGTTACTAAGAGGGTAAAAGCTATTCCAACTAGTAGTGCTTATCACAACACCTCTATTGAGATTCTTAAGGAAGTTATTTTCTCAAGGTTTGGAGTCCCTAGATATTTAATGACTGATGGTGGTTTACACTTTATTCATGGTGCTTTCTGTAAAATGCTTTCCAAGTATGATGTTAACCATAGAATTGCATCACCTTATCATCCCCAGTCTAGTGAAGTTCAACTTAGCAATAGAGAACTAAAATTAATTTTGCAAAAGACTGTCAATAGGTCCAGGAAGAATTGGGTCAAAGAAATTAGATGATGCACTTTGGGCTTATAGAGCAGCATACAAAAATCCTATAGGTATGTCTCCTTATAAAATGGTTTATGGAAAAGCTTGTAATTTGCCTCTTGAGTTAGAACATAAAGCATATTGGGCAATTAAAGAACTCAACTATGATTTTAAACTTGCCGGTGAAAAGAGGTTGTTTGACATTAGCTCTTTGTATGAATGGAGAATGCTACCTCTTGAGCACTGCGTTGGTTTTCCCAGAAGAGGAAGGGATGATGCAGCAAAGTAGCATAAGTATTTCCCTCAGGTTTTGAGAACCAAGGTATCAATGCAGCAGGAGGCTATGCGCGAGTCCCTTGTACCTGCACAAAATAAATAAATCCTCGCAACCAACACAAATAGGGGTTGTCAATCCCTATAAGGGCACTTACGAGAGTGAGATGTGATAGATATGATAAGATAATATTTTTGGTATTTTTATGATAAAGATGTGCTACCTCTTTTAGCACTGCGTTGGTTTTCCCCGAAAAGGAAGGGATGATGCAGCAAAGTAGCGTAAGTATTTCCCTCAGTTTTTGAGAACCAAGGTATAATCCAGTAGGAGACTACGCGCGAGTCCCTCGCACCTGCACAAAACAAATAAATCCTCGCAACCAACGCAAATAGGGGTTGTCAATCCCTATAGGGCCACTTACGAGAGTGAGATCTGATAGATATGATGAGATAATATTTTTGGTATTTTTATGATAAATATGCAAAGTAAAATAAAGGCAAAGTAAATGGCAAAGTAAATAACTAAGTAGTAGGAGATTGATATGATAAAGATAGACCCGGGGGCCATAGGTTTAACTAGTGGCTTCTCTCGAGAGCATAAGTAATCTACAGTGGGTGAACAGATTACTGTTGAGCAATTAACAGAATTGAGCATAGTTATGAGAATAACTAGGTATGATCATGTATATAGGCATCACGTCCGAGACAAGTAGACTGACTCCTGCCTGCATCTACTACTATTACTCCACTCATCGACCGCTATCCAACATGCATCTAGAGTATTAAGTTAAAAACAGAGTAACGCCTTAAGCAAGATGACATGATGTAGAGGTATAGACTCATGCAATATGAAGAAAACCCCATCTTGTTATCCTCGATGGAAACAATACAATACGTGCCTTGCTGCCCTTACTGTCACTGGGAAAGGACACCGCAACATTGAACCCTAAGCTAAGCAGTTCTCCCATTGCAAGAAAGATCAATCTAGTAGGCCAAACCAAACTGATAATTCGAAGAGACTTGCAAAGATAACCAATCATACATAAAAGAATTCAGAGAAGATTCAAATATTATTCATAGGTAGACTTGATCATAAACCCACAATTCATCTGTCTCAACAAACACACCGCAAAAAGAAGATTACATCGAATAGATCTCCACAAGAGAGGGGGAGAACATTGTATAGAGATCCAAAAAGAGAGAAGAAGCCATCTAGCTACTAACTATGAACCCGTAGGTCTGAGGTAAACTACTCACACTTCATCGGAGGGGATATGGTGTTGATGTAGATGCCCTCCGTGATCGATGCCCCCTCCGGTGGAGCTCCGGAATAGGCCCCAAGATGGGATCTCATGGATACATAAAGTTACGGTGGTGGAATTAGGGTTTTTGCTCCGTCTCTGATCGTTTGGGGGTACATGGGTATATATAGGAGGAAGAAGTTCGTCGGTGGAGCAACAGGGGGCCCACGAGGGTGGAGGGCGCGCCTGGGGGGGGGGGGGGGTAGGCACGCCCCCTACCTCGTGGCCTCCTGTTACGTTTCTTGACGTAGGGTCCATGTCTCCTGAGTTGTATTCGATGAAAAATCACGTTCCCGAAGGTTTCATTCCGTTTGGACTCCGTTTGATATTCCTTCTCTTCGAAACCCTAAAACAGGCAAAAAACAACAATTCTGGGCTGGGCCTCCGGTTAATAGGATAGTCCCAAAAATAATACAAAAGTGGATAATAAACCCCAATAATGTCCAAAACAGTAGATAATATAGCATGGAGCAATCAAAAATTATAGATACGTTGGAGACGTATCAAGCATCCCCAAGCTTAATTCATGCTCGTCCTCGAGTAGGTAAATGATAAAAACAGAATTTTTGATGCGGAATGCTACTAGGCATAATTTCAATGTAATTCTTCTTAATTGTGGCATGAATATTCAGATCCGAAAGATTCAATACAAAAGTTTAATATTGACATAAAAATAATAATACTTCAAGCATACTAACAAAGCAATTATGTCTTCTCAAAATAACATGGCCAAAGAAAGTTATCCCTACAAAATCATATAGTCTGGCTATGCTCTATCTTCACCACACAAAGTATTTAAATCATGCACAACCCAGATGACAAGCCAAGCAATTGTTTCATACTTTTGACATTCTCAAACTTTTTCAATTTTCACGCAATACATGAGCGTGAGCCATGGATATAGCACTATAGGTGGAATAGAGTGGTGGTTGTGGAGAAGACAAAAAGGAGAAAATAGTCTCACATCAACTAGGCGTATCAATGGGCTATGGAGATGCCCATCAATAGATATCAATGTGAGTGAGTAGGGATTGACATGCAACGGATGCACTAGAGCTATAAGTATATGAAAGCTCAAAATGAAACTAAGTGGGCGTGCATCCAACTTGCTTGCTCATGAAGACCTAGGGCAATTTGAGGAAGCCCATCATTGGAATATACAAGCCAAGTTCTATAATGAAAGATTCCCACTAGTATATGAAAGTGATAACATGAGAGACTCTCTACTATGAAGATCATGGTGCTACTTTGAAGCACAAGTGTGGTAAAAGCATAGTAACATTGTCCCTTCTCTCTTTTTCTCTCATTTTTTTATTTTTTTATTTGGGCCTTTTCTCTCTTTTTTTATGGCCTCTTTTCTTTCTTTCTTTTTTTGTCTGGAGTCTCATCCCGACTTGTGGGGGAATCATAGTCTCCATCATCCTTTACTCACTGGGACAATGCTCTAATAATGATGATAATCACACTTTTATTTTTCTTACAACTCAACAATTACAACTCGATACTTAGAACAAAATATGACTCTATACGAATGCCACCGGTGGTGTACCGGGATATGCAATGACTCATGAGTGACAAGTATGAAAGAATTATGAACGGTGGCTTTGCCACAAATACTATGTCGACTACATGATCATGCTAAGCAATATGGCAATGATGGAGTGTGTCACAATAAACGGAACGGTGGAAAGTTGCATGGCAATATATCTCGGAATGGCTATGGAAATGCCATAATAGGTAGGTATGGTGGCTATTTTGAGGAAGGTATATGGTAGGTGTATGATACCGGCGAAAGGTGCGCGGTATTAGAGAGGCTAGCAAAGGTGGAAGGGTGAGAGTGCGTATAATCCATGGACTCAACATTAGTCATAAAGAACTCATATACTTATTGCAAAAATCTACAAGTTATCAAAGCAAAGTATTACGCGCATGCTCCTAGGGGGATAGATTGGTAGGAAAAGACCATCGCTCGTCCCCGACTGCCACTCATAAGAAAGACAATCAATAAATAAATCATGCTCCGACTTCATCACATAACGGTTCACCATACGTGCATGCTACAGGAATCACAAGCTTCAACACAAGTATTTCTCAAATTCACAACTACTCAACTAGCATGACATTAATATCACCATCTCCATATCTCAAAACAATTATCAAGTATCAAACTTCTCAGAGTATTCAACACACTCATAAGAGAGTTTTATTATTAATCTTGAATGCCAAGCATATTAGGATTTTAAGAAAATTACCATGCTATTAAGACTCTCAAAATAATCTAAGTGAAGCATGAGAGATCAATAGTTTCTATAAAACAAATCCACCACCGTGCTCTAAAAGATATAAGTGAAGTACTAGAGCAAAATTATATAACTCAAAAGATATAAGCGAAGCACATAGAGTATCCAAACAAATTCCAAATCATGTATGGCTCTCTCAAAAGGTGTGTAAAGCAAGGATGATTGTGGTAAACTAACAAGCAAAGACTCAAATCATACAAGACGCTCCAAGCAAAACACATATCATGTGGTAAATAAAAATATAGCTCCAAGTAAAGTTACCGATAGAAGTAGACGAAAGAGGGGATGCCTTCCGGGGCATCCCCAAGCTTTGGCTTTTAGGTGTCCTTAGATTATCTTGGGGGTTCAATGGGAATCCCCAAGCTTAGGCTCTTTCCACTCCTTGTTTCATAATCCATCAAATCTTTACCCAAAACTTGAAAACACCACAACACAAAACTTAAAGTAGAAAATCTCGTGAGCTCCGTTAGCGAAAGAAAACAAAAGAACACTTCAAGGTACTGTAATGAACTCATTATTTATTTATATGGGTGTTATACCTACTGTATTCCAACTTCTCTATGGTTTATAAACTATTTTACTAGCCATAGATTCATCAAAATAAGCAAACAACACATGAAAAACAGAATCTGTCAAAAATAGAACAGTCTGTAGTAATCTGTAGCTAGCGCAAGATCTGGAACCCAAAAAATTCTAAAATAAATTTCTGGACGTGAGGAATTTATCTATTAATAATCTTCAAAAAGAATTAACTAAATAGCACTTTCCAAATAAAAATGATAGCAGTTCTCGTGAGCGCTAAAGTTTCTGTTTTTTGCAGCAAGTTCAACAAGACTTTCCCCAAGTCTTCCCAACGGTTCTACTTGGCACAAACACTAATTAAACGCAAAAAAACAACCAAAACAGAGGCTAGATAAATTATTTATTGAATAACAGAAAGGATAAATATTGGGTTGTCTCCCAACAAGCGCTTTTCTTTAAATCCTTAAAGCTAGGCATTGATAATTTTAATGATACTCACATGAAAGACAAGAATTGAAGCATAAAGAGAGCATCATAAAACACGTGACAAACACATCTAAGTCTAACATACTTCCTATGCATAGGCATCTTATATGCAAACAAATTATCAAGGCAAGCAAAAACTAGCATATGCAAGGAAGCAGAAAGAAACAATAGCAATCTCAACATAACGAGAGGTAACTTAGTAACATGAAAATTTCTACCACCATATTTTCCTCTCTCATAATAATTGCATGTGGGATCATAAGCAAATTCAACAAAATAGCTATCACACAAAATATTTTCAACATGATCCATATGCATGCAAAGTTGACACTCTTCCAAAATAGTGGGATCTAAAGTTGACACTCCTCCAAACCCACTTTCAATAATATTGGAAACACTATTATCAATCTCATATTCATCATGGGGCTTAAATAAATTTTCAAGATCATAAGAAGAATCACCCCAATCATGATCATTGCAACAAGTAGAGGACATAGCAGAACTAGCATCCCCAAGCATAGGGTTTTGCATATTATTAGCACAATTGACATCAAGAGAGTTTATAGTAAAATCATTGCAATCATGCTTTTTATTCAAAGATCTATCGTGAATCACTCCATAAGGTACTTCATCACAATTTTTAGATTCACAAATTTCAAGCAAAACTTCATAAAGATAATCTAGTGCACAAAACTCACTAGCAATTGGTTCATCATAATTGGATCTCTTAAAAAGATTAGCAAGTGGATGAGGATCCATAGATCTTAGGTTCTCTGTTTAGTAATAAATAAACAACTATTCCAACCATACGAGCAAACAAGAGACGGGCAAAAAGAGGCAAATAGAGAAAGAGAGGGAGGATAGAGAGAGAGGGTGAATAAAACGGCAAGGGTGAAGTGGGGGAGAGGAAAATGAGAGGCAAATGGCAAATAATGTAATGCGGGAGATAAGGGTATGTGATGGGTACTTGGTATGTTGACTTTTGCGTAGACCTCCCCGGCAACGGCGCCAGAAATCCTTCTTGCTACCTCTTTTAGCACTGCATTAGTTTTCCCCGAAGAGGAAGGGATGATGCAGCAAAGTAGCGTAAGTATTTCCCTCAGTTTTTTAGAACCAATGTATCAATCCAGTAGGAGGCTACGCGCAAGTCCCTCGCACATGCACAAAACAAATAAATCCTCGCAACCAACGCAAATAGGGGTTGCCAATCCCTTCGGCCACTTACGAGCGTGAGATCTGATAGATATGATAAGATAATGTTTTTGGTATATTTATGATAAAGATGCAAAGTAAAATAAAGGCAAAGTAAATGGCAAAGTAAATAACTAAGTAGTAGGAGATTGATATGATAAAGATAGACCCGAGGGCCATAGGTTTCACTAGTGGCTTCTCTCGAGAGCATAAGTAATCTACGGTGGGTGAACAAATTACTGTTGAGCAATTGACAGAATTGAGCATAGTTATGAGAATATCTAGGTATGATCATGAATATAGGCATCACGTACGAGACAAGTAGACCGACTCCTGCCTGCATCTACTACTATTACTCCACTCATCGACCGCTATCCAGCATGCATCTAAAGTATTAAGTTAAAAACAGAGTAATGCCTTAAGCAAGATGACATGATGTAGAGGTATAGACTCATGCAATATGAAGAAAACCCCATCTTGTTATCCTCGATGGCAACAATACAATACGTGCCTTGCTGCCCTTACTGTCACTGGGAAAGGACACCGCAACATTGAACCCAAAGCTAAGCACTTCTCCCATTGCAAGAAAGATCAATCTAGTAGGCCAAACCAAACTGATAATTCGAAGAGACTTGCAAAGATAACCAATCATACATAAAAGAATTCAGAGAAGATTCAAATATTATTCATAGGTAGACTTGATCATAAACCCACAATTCATCTGTCTCAACAAACACACCGCAAAAAGAAGATTACATCGAATAGATCTCCACAAGAGAGGGGGAGAACATTGTATAGAGATCCAAAAAGAGAGAAGAAGCCATCTAGCTACTAACTATGAACCCGTAGGTCTGAGGTAAACTACTCACACTTCATCGGAGGGGATATGGTGTTGATGTAGATGCCCTCCGTGATCGATGCCCCCTTCGGTGGAGCTCCGGAACAGGCCCCAAGATGGGATCTCGTGGATACAGAAAGTTACGGTGGTGGAATTAGGGTTTTTGCTCCGTCTCTGATCGTTTAGGGGTACATGGGTATATATAGGAGGAAGAAGTACGTCGGTGGAGTAACAGGGGGCCCACGAGGGTGGAGGGCGCGCCTGGGGGGGGGGGGGTAGGCACGCCCCCTACCTCGTGGCCTCCTGTTACGTTTCTTGACGTAGGGTCCATGTCTCCTGAGTTGTATTCGATGAAAAATCACGTTCCCGAAGGTTTCATTCCGTTTGGACTCCGTTTGATATTCCTTCTCTTCGAAACCCTAAAACAGGCAAAAAACAACAATTCTGGGCTGGGCCTCCGGTTAATAGGATAGTCCCAAAAATAATACAAAAGTGGATAATAAAGCCCAATAATGTCCAAAACAGTAGATAATATAGCATGGAGCAATCAAAAATTATAGATACATTGGAGACGTATCAAGATGCAAAGTAAAATAAAGGCAAAGTAAATAGCAAAGGAAATAACTAAGTAGTAGGAGATCAATATGATAAAGATAGACCCGGGGGCCATAGGTTTCACTAGTGGCTTCTCTCGAGAGAATAAGTATTCTACGGTGGGTGAACAAATTACTATTGAGCAATTGACAGAATTGAGCATAGTTATGAGAATATCTAGGTATGATCATGTATATAGGCATCACGTCCGAGACAAGTAGACCAACTCCTGCCTGCATCTACTACTATTACTCCACTCGTCGACCGCTATCCAGCATGCATCTTGAGTATTAAGTTAAAAACAGAGTAACGCCTTAAGCAAGATGACATGATGTAGAGGGATAGACTCATGCAATATGAAGAAAACCCCATCTTGTTATCCTCGATGGCAACAATACAATACGTGCCTTGCTGCCCCTACTGTCACTGGGAAAGGACACCGCAAGATTGAACCCAAAGCTAAGCACTACTCCCATTGCAAGAAAGATCAATCTAGTAGGCCAAACCAAACTGATAATTCGAAGAGACTTGCAAAGATAACCAATCATACATAAAAGAATTCAGAGAAGATTCAAATATTATTCATAGATAGACTTGATCATAAACCCACAATTCATCGGTCTCAACAAACAAACCGCAAAAAGAAGATTACATCGAATAGTTCTCCACAAGAGAGGGGGAGAACATTGTATTGAGATCCAAAAAGAGAGAAGAAGCCATCTAGCTACTAACTATGGACCCGTAGGTCTGAGGTAAACTACTCACACTTCATCGGAGAGGCTATGGTGTTGATGTAGAAGCCCTCCGTGATGGATGCCCCCTCCGGCGGAGCTCCAAAATAGGCCCCAAGATGGGATCTCGTGGATACAGAAAGTTGCGGTGGTGGAATTAGGTTTTTGGCTCCTTATCTGATCGTTTGGGGGTACGTAGGTATATATAGGAGGAAGGAGTACGCCAGTGGAGCAACAGGGGGCCCACGAGGGTGGAGGGCGCGCCTGCCTCCTCTTTTCTTTCTTGACGTAGGGTCCAAGTCTCCCGGGTCTTGTTTGTTGAGAAAATCACAATCCCGAAGGTTTCATTCCGTTTGGACTCCGTTTGATATTCCTTTTCTTCGAAACCCTAAAACAGACAAAAAACAACAATTCTGGGCTGGGCCTCCGGTTAATAGGTTAGTCCCAAAAATAATATAAAAGTGGATAATAAAGCCCAATAATGTCCAAAACAGTAGATAATATAGCATGGAGGAATCAAAAATTATAGATACGTTGGAGACGTATCAAGCATCCCCAAGCTTAATTCCTACTCGTCCTCGAGTAGGTAATTGATAAAAACAGAATTTTTAATGCGGAATGCTACTTGGCGTAATTTTAATGTAATTCTTGTTAATTTTGGTATGAATATTCAGATCCGAAAGATTCAAGACAAAAGTTCATATTGACATAAAAATAATAATACTTCAAGCATACTAACTAAGCAATTATGTCTTCTCAAAATAACATGACTACTAGGGAAAACCTTATACACAGAAATTTAGCAGTAGCGCGTGTCAAAAAAGGGCGCTAGTGCTAAATAGCAGTAGCGCGTCCGTAAACCGCGCTACAGATACAATAGTAGCAGTAGTGCGTGCGCATGAAAACACGCTACCACAAGTATCCCCTTTGCTACCCCCGATAGGCTACACATAACAATAGTGGTCTTGAGGAAAGCGCGCTACTGCTAGTACATTAGTAGCAGCGTGTTTCGCGCGGAGAGTGCTACTGCTAATGGAAATAAAATAAAATAAAAAACAAATCAAAAAGTAAATGAAAAAAGAAAGAAATAGAAAAAGGAGAAAGGAAAAAATAAAATGTAGAGCAAAATAAATGAGAAAGCAGAAAAAGGAGAAAGACGTAGCAGTAGCATTTGTTCATAAGAGGCGCTATAGCTAACATAGCTGCAGCGCATTTCCTAGACCCCCACTGTAGAAACAGAAAAGGAAATAAGAAAGATGAAGGAAATTACATAGCTATAGCAGTAGCGCGTTTTGTGAAAATCGCTATAGCTAACTTAGCTATAGCGCGTTTCGCGAAAAGCGCTACCGCTATGCTTGACTTAACCAAAAAACCGTTTCCCCCCGGCCACCACTTCTCCCCCAAATCCCTCGACCCACCCCGCCGCCGTCTGCCCGATCCACCGCCGCCCCACTTTGCCACCGTCTCCTGCCGACGTCGACTCCCCCGGAGCCACCAGAGCCGCGCGCCATCGACACCACCGGAGCCGCCCCCAACGCCACCGGAGCCGCGCGGCCTCATCAACACCACCGGAGCCGCAGTCAATGCCACCGGAGCCTCCCTCGACACAACTGCCTCCCTCGCCGTCAGCGGAGACGCCCCCGCCTCCCTCGCCACCACTGCCTCCCGCGCCACCACCGGAGCCATCCTCTGTAAGCCCCCACCCCTCCTCTCTCTCTATCTCTAAATTAGTTAGGTTAATTTAGTTAGGAAAAGAATTTAGTTAGGTTAATTTAGTTAGATTAATTAGTTAGGTTAATTTGACAGAGATGCCCCTGCCTCCTTTGCCGTAGGAAGAAAATGTATATGCTTAACTAGGGCAGTAGGGTTAGGGTTGTAGTGTTTAATTACAAATGTTAGGAAAGTAAGGTTTAACTAGATGTTAACTAGGGTGGTAGGATTTAGTTTAGAGAAAAAATCAATATAAAAATATAAATTTCTATTATTGTTGCAAGTCTAGTAGTTTCTTAATTTTTAGTGAATTTTTATTAGGACAAAAATGTAGGACATAATTTGAGTTCTAGGTTTATAATTTGAGTTCTAGGGTTCATACACTAGGAGATGCAAATTTGAAGTGGTCATGATACATGAAAAATCCTCAATTGTGTTTGCTCATTGATCATAATCGACATTGAAGTGGTTCGATTGTGCCCAAGCGGCCTTTTGTTGTTTCCAGGGAATGAAACCGAGTGGCCTATGTTTTGCCAGAATGTTGATTCATTTCTGTTCTGGCAAAATTCAGGTTCCTGATTTGTCCACTTTTTAGCAAAGGTCATGCCGAAATTTTCCGTGAATTTCGGCATGACTTGTGCTACAAACTAGGACATATCGAGTGCCCGGGATTTGCCGCACCGGGAAGGAGTCAACGTTCCTACAAAACAATAGGCCTTTTTATGTCATTATTCATTTTATTAAGTCTAGAATTAATTGACTAGATTTAATCGTAGGAAACATGGCTAGCAACGATGAAGGACAGGGTTCTGGTGAATGCCATGATGTCTACCGGGCGGCAGACGAATTTTTTAGCCTTGCCGACATCGAGACCGGCGCTGAGACTCAGACCGGCATCGAGACTGAGACTGAGACCAGCACTGAGACTTAGACCAGCATCGAGACCGGCGCTGAGACTGAGACCGGCGCTGAGACTCAGACCGGCATCGAGACCGGCGCTGAGACTGAGACCGGCACTGCCTCGGGGAGCGGAGCCAGTGTAGAACCGAAAGCAAAGAGGCAATGGCCTCCTAACAAACTCAGGACTACTAGACTGGTGGTCACGGAGGTGGACGACGGCAATTTTGAGCCAAAGGCGCCCGAGGAAGCGCGTCGATGCTATGGCAATCAGATAGGCTGCATCGTACGGACAACCGCCACCATCAACGATGAGAAACTACAAAAGATAGAAAATATGAGGAGCTCCCTCCTAAAGAAGTTTCACCAGATATTCTTGTTCCCGGGCTGGAATGAGAAGGATTGTAAAGATCCAGATGAGGACCCGACAATGAAGAAGAGAAACAAACACGCCATGACCAAGTTTAGCGACGCGTTGGCCGCCTGGAAAAATCGAGTGAAAGCAAAGATCATCGACAAGAAGGAGCCCTACTCCGAGATTGTAAAGGATAATCTGACAATCACGGAAGAGCAGTTTCAAATATTCAAGGAGGCTTGCAAGGCCGAAGCTGCCAAAAAAAAGTCTAAGTACATGAAGGGGCTTCAAGAGAGGAACATTGGGAGCCACCACCTCGGAAGCCGTAGTTACGGCGGAAAGAGGTCCAAATGGGCCAAGGAGGACGCGGGAGCCGCGAGTCTGGGCATCCCAGACCCCTTGGCGGATTTCACCGTCCCGCAGGAGCGTGACGTCCTCAGGGCTCGGCACCGTTGGGACCCAGTGAAGAAGGTTTACGAGACAAAACCGGTCATTACAGAGTTCATGAGACTGCTGGTAATTTTAGTTTCTGATCAATTCGACTGCACACGTTAGTCATATTTGTAAACGATCCTTGTGCCTTTTGCAGAGAGAGCAGCATCGGATTGCGGCCGAAGGCGACTCGCCATCTGAGGCATTGGCGAGGCCCAAGTGGGACACTCCATTCAACCGGGCGTCGAACATATTGAAATGACAACCGATGGATACTCGACCATTGTATGGACGCGTGCATGGTGTCGGAGACGGTGCCACGTGGAAGAAGTACTACCGTGAGACCACGGAGGAGAGAAAGGAAAGATGGAGGTTAACTGAAGAAAACATCGACAAGAAGGTTGAGATTGCGGTTGAGAAGAAATCATCTCAGACAGTCGCAACAGCGGTAGCTTCCGCAAAACAGGTGGTTGCAGATTTGTCTACTTCCTTGGTGACGGGCGTTTTCACTTGGACAAGGCAACATCCAGAAAAAAATGCACAGGACTTTCCCCTTGCTGACTTCTTGGGGAGCAGCTCGACTAGCGTTGCACTAGCACCTGCTCCTGCACCGGCTCCCGCACCTGCTCCCGCACTGGCTCCCGCACCGGCTCCCGCACCTGCTCCCGCACCGGACGTGCTCGGTGGTGCTTCGTCTTTGGCTGAGCTCGACGCCGTCACGGTATCTGTCACACCGACCCCCTTCAATATAAATGTATAATCTCCCGTTTTTGTTGCCTTTCGGATGTCTCACATTGCAGAATTTTCTTTGCAGGCCGACGAAACCCCATGCACCATATTGTACACCATCGGCGACTAGAAGGTGGACATGGGGAAGGCAATGATAATGAAGCCGAAGGAACCATTGTTCCACAGCCGGCCGATCCCCCCGAACGTCTTCAAGGTTTCCATGGCCAGTGTCAAACCGGGCCACGAGAATTTGCCTCCTCCAGTACTAGCGGGGGATGACGACGAGACACCGCGGTGGCTTGGTGATTGTTGCAATGGGTGGGTCCTGTTATGGCCAAAGAGTCTGCTCCGTCTGGAGGCGGTCGGGAGCACACCCAAGAGCACGCAGCCTTAGCAAGGTATGAACATCAACACCCCACCTACCCAATTAGCGTCGGGTGTCGGGTTGGGTGATAGCGGATGGGGTAAGGAGGAGGCTCCATTAGTCGCTAATGACATCGCCATGGATGAGGATGAGGACGACGATGGCGCTAAACAGTATGTCTATACTGGCGCCTCCTCAGGGTTTGAGCGTCATGAGTCGGTGCCTGAATTGCCGTCTCAACGTATTATGGACGACCTTCCGGTAGTAAAGAAGTCTAGGAAGAGAGTGAGGAAAGGCAAAAAAGCTGATTCTATGATCCAGCCGCCTCAGCAGCCTCGGCTTCAGGACCGTATAGATATCCCCGATGCGGATAAATGGCATATCCCCGGTACACCAATCCTACCTGCAACAGCGCTACGGGCCAGATTCGGCGATCTAAGGAGACTTCATGACGATGTGTTGTGGGTAGAGAAAGGCCTCATCGCCTCGAAAGATCCAGGATACCCACTCTATGTGGTTAACGTTCCGCGGCAAATGTCGTACGTCGACAGCTTCCCCGCGGATAAGTTCTTCCTCCGATTCGATTACATATTCGACATGTTTCATGTGAAGAAGCTGGATTTTACGTTTGCTCGCCTTTATGCCTTGCACATGAACTACATCATCGGGGTTGAGCAGATATCTCATATCTGTGTCGCTGACCTGTACTACATGCACGAGGGCTTCTTGGGAGTCTGCGCAAAGCACCGTGAATACGCGAGGGATTACATCGTCAATTTCATGCTCGCCAATAAGGACAAGGAGGCGATTCTCGTGCCTTATCATCCCGTGTAAGTCATCCGCGCTGCTATCCTTCCTTCGATTTCAATCATTCATTTGCACGGTGGAGGCTAATTAATTTGACGTGTACTTATTTTGCGCAGCGGCGGGAGCGCCGTCCTCATCATCCTCTACCCCCGATTCTCCCACGCTCTTTACTTGGACTCTCGAAGAACATTCACAAAAAGGATTACACCCACATCAAGGATGTTCCTGATAGTGCTATGTTTTACTACCAAGCAAGGGGTCGAGAGGTCAGGGACAAGAAGACAAGGGGCGGTAGGGCTGCCTTCGACCATAAGACCGACTTCTGCTACATCCAGCAACCGAACGATTCTCTTAATGATGGATTCTATGTCCTACACCACATGCTAGAGTACAGACGGGATCACCAGAACCTTCACATGTCACCTAGATCCAGCGATGCCCATATTCTGTAATGGGCAAAGGACATAGGAGATATCGAGGATCATCGATTTCGAGCTGAGTTCTATAACATCCAGCGCGAACTTGCCCAAATCATCATGAAGGAGGTCGTCGGAAAAACAGGGATGTTCTACGGAGAAGGACAAATGTCGGGGGAAGACGTCCGAACATGGATAGCCTCTCAGCGTCTCGACATGAAGCCTTTCACTAAGCTCAAGGACTATCTCCCTGACTTGGATGGATGGAACGACATGTTGGAGTGATTGTCGATATATGACAATGTGTCTGTTTAGTCCATACTTTTTGTATGAAAAAACTTTGAGTTATGCACGGCAAAACTTTATTTGTGATGTAATTAAACTGTCCTCCTCCTCGACTAGCGAAAATCACTCTAGTTAGGGCATTTTGGGGTACGATGAACTTTGTTATTTATGCTTATGATATATTGTTTCTATTTTTGCCAAGTCTGTCTCTTTCTGTTGCTCAACTATATATGTTGCATATCATCGACTCATGTGACGATGCAGGTGCATAGATCATAGATGGCGAAGAAGTGCTACACCAGGAGTATATATACGACAAGTGGCCGAAGTGTCAGGCCCAAGTGTACCGGTTTCTGGTTACCGAGCGACAGGCAGTAGTTAGTTTAGGTTCACGCTAACGCGAGAGAGGGATACGAACTCATGTACTCAAAGTGATAGCTCTTCTCGCGTATATCATTGTCTAGATGGATGACGATGTATTTGCAAGTAATCAAGACTTGTATCGCTATTTTCGAGATGATGACGAGAGACCACTTCGTGTTGGATGATGATTATGATGATGACATGATTTGATGAGACTAATTGTATGTATATGCTATGATTACATTTGTATGTGTAGGATATGCTAAAGATTATTGTATAAAGCCTATTCAAATACAAAAAAAATACAAAACAAATATGCAGGGAAAAAACTAATAAAACTAGTAGTAGCGAGGGGGGGGGGATTTAGCAGTAGCACCGCCTGACCAGTAGTGCTTCCCAGTAAACCGCGCTGCAGATAATATCAGCGGCACCCTTTTCTAAAGAGCGCTACAGCTATTCATGTATAGCAGTAGCGTGGGACAACAGGCGCTACTGCTATACGTTAGCTGTAGCGCCTTATTAGTAGCACGGGGCCCAAAACCCGCTCTGCTACTAGGCTTTTCCCTAGTAGTGTATGGCTAAAGAAAGTTATCCCTACAAAATCATATAGTCTGGCTATGCTCTATCTTCACCACACAAAATATTTAAATCATGCACAACCCCGATGACAAGCCAAGCAATTCTTTCATACTTTTTACATTCTCAAAACTTTTTCAATCTTCACGCAATACATGAGCGTGAGCCATAGATATAGCACTATAGGTGGAATAGAGTGGTGGTTGTGGAGAAGACTAAAAGGGAGAAGATAGTCTCACATCAACTAGGCATATCAATGGGCTATGGAGATGCCCATCAATAGATATCAATGTGAGTGAGTAGGGATTGCCATCCAACGGATGCACTAGAGCTATAAGTATATGAAAGCTCAAAAAGAAACTAAGTGGGTGTGCATCCAACTTGCTTGCTCATGAAGACCTAGGGCATTTTGTGGAACCCCATCATTGGAATATACAAGCCAAGTTCTATAATGAAACATTCCCACAAGTATATGAAAGTGATAACATGAGAGACTCTCTACTATGAAGATCATGGTGCTACTTTGAAGCACAAGTGTGGTAAAAGGATAGTAACATTGTCCCTTCTCTCTTTTTCTCTCATTTTTTTATTTGGGCCCTTTCTCTTTTTTATGGCCTCTTTTCTTTCTCTTTTTTTCGTCCGGAGTCTCATCCCGACTTGTGGGGGAATCATAGTCTCCATCATCCTTTCCTCACTGGGACAATGCTCTAATAATGATGATCACCACACTTTTATTTTCTTACAACTCAAGAATTACAACTCGATACTTAGAACAAAATATGACTCTATATGAATGCTTCCGGCGGTTTACCGGGATATGCAATGAATCAAGAGTGACACATATGAAAGAATTATGAATGGTGGCTTTGCCACAAATACGATGTCAACTACATGATCATGCTAAGAAATATGACAATGATGGAGTGTGTCATAATAAACGGAATGGTGGAAAGTTGCATGGCAATATATCTCGGAATGTCTATGGAAATGCCATAATAGGTAGGTATGGTGGCTGTTTTGAGGAAGGTATATGGTGGGTGTATGATACTGGCAAAAGGTGTGCGGTATTAGAGAGGCTAGCAAAGGTGGAAGGGTGAGAGTGTGTATAATCCATGGACTCAACATTAGTCATAAAGAACGCATATACTTATTGCAAAAATCTACAAGTTATAAAAGCAAAGTATTACGTGCATGCTCCTAGGGGGGTAGATTGGTAGGAAAAGACCATCGCTCGTCCCCGACCGCCACTCATAAGGAAGGCAATCACAAAATAAATCATGCTCCGACTTCATCACATAACGGTTCACCATACGTGCATGCTACGGGAATCACAAGATTCAACACAAGTATTCCTCAAATTCACAACAATCAACTAGCATGACTTTAATATCACCATCTCCATATCTCAAAACAATTATCAAGTATCAAACTTATCATAGTATTCAACACACTCATTGGAGAACTTTTTTTATTCTTGAATACCTAGCATAGTAGGATTTTAAGAAAATTACCATGCAATTAAGACTCTCAAAATAATCTAAGTGAAGTATGAGAGATCAATAGTTTCTATAAAACAAATCCACCACCGTGCTCTAAAAGATATAAGTGAAGTACTAGAGCAAAATTATATAACTCAAAAGATATAAGCGAAGCACATAGAGTATTCTAAAAAATTCTAAATCATGTATGGCTTTATCGAAAGGTGTGTACATCAAGGATGATTGTGGTAAACTAACAACCAAAGACTCAAATAATACAAAACGCTCCAAGCAAAACACATATCATGTGGCAAATAAAAATATAGCTCCAAGTAAAGTTACCGATAGAAGTAGACGAAAGAGGGGATGCCTTCCAGGGCATCCCCAAGCTTTGGCTTTTAGGTGTCCTTACATTATCTTGGGGGTGCCATGGGCATCCCCAAGCTTAGGCTCTTGCCACTCCTTGTTCCATAATCCATCAAATCTTTACCCAAAACTTGAAAACTTCACAACACAAAACTTAAAGTAGAAAATCTCGTGAGCTCCGTTAGCGAAAGAAAATAAAATACCACTTCAAGGTACTGTAATGAACTCATTCTTTATTTATATTGGTGTCATACCTACTGTATTCCAACTTGTCTATGGTTTATAAACTATTTTACTAGCCATAGATTCATCAAAATAAGCAAACAACACACGAAAAAACAGAATCTGTGAAAATAGAACAGTCCGTAGTAATCTGTAGCTAGGGCAAGATCTGGAACCCCAAAAATTCTAAAATAAATTTCTGGACGTGAGGAATTTACCTATTAATCATCTTAAAAAATAATTAACTAAATATAACTTTCCAAATAAAAATGATAGCAGTTCTCGTGAGCGCTAAAGTTTCTGTTTTTTACAGCAAGTTCAACAAGACTTTCCCCAAGTCTTCCGAACGGTTCTACTTGGCACAAACACTAATTAAACACAAAAACACAACCAAAATAGAGGCTATATAAATTATTTATTGAATAACAGCAAGGAAAAATATTGGGTTGTCTCTCAACAAGCGCTTTTCTTTTAAAGCCATATAGCTAGGCATTGATAATTTTAATGATGCTCACATGAAAGACAAGAATTGAAGAACAAAGAGAGCATCATAAAGAATGTGACAAACACATCTAAGTCTAACATAATTCCCATGCATAGGCATCTTATAGGCAAACAAATTATCAAGGCAAGCAAAAACTAGCATATGCAAGGAAGCGGACCGAAACAATAGCAATCTCAACATAACGAGAGGTAATTTAGTAACATGAAAATTTCTACCACTATATTTTCCTCTCCCATAATAATTAGATGTAGGATCATAAGCAAATTAAATAAAATAGCTATCACATAAAATATTTTCAACACGATCCACATGCATGCAAAGTTGATACTCTTTCAAAATAGTGGGATTAACATTACCTAAAGTCATGACTTCTCCAAACCCACTTTTATCAATATTGCGAACATTATTATCAATCTCATATTCATCATGGGGCTTAAATAAAATTCCAAGATCAAAAGAAGAATCACCCCAATCATGATTGTTGCAACAAGTAGTAGACATAGCAAAACTAGCATCCCCAAGCTTAGGGTTTTGCATATTATTAGCACAATTGACATTCATAGAATTTATACTATCATCATTGCAATCATGCTTTTTATTCAAAGATCTATCGTGAATCGCTTCAGAAAGTAATTCATCACACTTTTCAGATTCATGAATTTCAAGCAAAACCACATAAAGATAATCTAGTGCACAAAACTCACTAGCAATTGGTTCATCATAATTGGATCTCTTAAAAAGATTAGCAAGTGGATGAGGATCCATAGATCTTAGGTTCTCTGTTTAGTAATAAATAAACAACTATTCCAACCATACGAGCAAAGAAGAAACAGGAAAAAAGAGGCAAATAGAGAAAGAGAGGGAGGATAGAGAGAGAGGGCGAATAAAACAGCAAGGGTGAAGTGGGGGAGAGGAAAACGAGAGGCAAATGGCAAATAATGTAATGCAGGAGATAAGGGTATGTGATGGGTACTTGGTATGTTGACTTTTGCGTAGACCTCCCTGGCAACGTGTGACGCCCTCGAGTCAATCGTACACTAATCATACACGCAAACGTGTACGATCAAGATCAGGGACTCACGGGAAGATATCACAACACAACTCTACAAATAAAATAAGTCATACAAGCATCATATTACAAGCCAGGGGCCTCGAGGGCTTGAATACAAGAGATCGATCATAGACAAGTCAGCGGAAGCAACAATATCTGAGTACAGACATAAGTTAAACAAGTTTGCCTTAAGAAGGCTAGCACAAACTGGGATACAGATCGAAAGAGGCGCAGGCCTCCTGCCTGGGATCCTCCTAAACTACTCCTGGTCGTCGCCAGCGAGCTGCACGTAGTAGTAGGCACCTCCCGACTAGTAGTAGTCGTCGTCGACGGTGGCGTCTGGCTCCTGGGCTCCATCGTCTGGTCGCAGCAATTGGGTATAGGAAGGGGGAAAAGGGGGAGTAAAGCAACCGTGAGTACTCATCCAAAGTACTCGCAAGCAAGGAGCTACACTACATATGTATGCATTGGTATCAAATGGAATAAGGGTATCATATGTGGACTGGACTGCAAATTGCTGGAATAAGAGGGGGATAGCTAGTCCTTTTGAAGACTACTCTTCTGGTAATCTCCATCTTGTAGCAGAGGAAAAGAGTAGATGGTAAGTTCACCAAGTAACATCGCATAGCATAATCCTAACCGATGATCCTCTCCTCGTCGCCCTGTTAGAGAGCGACCATCGGGTTGTATCTGGCACTTGGAAGGGTGTGTTTTATTAAGTATCCGGTTCTAGTTGTCATAAGGTCAAGGTACAACTCCAAGTCATCCTGTTACCGAAGATCACGGCTATTCCAATAGATTAACTTCCCTGCAGGGGTGCACCACATAATCCAACACGCTCGTTCCATTTGGCCGGACACACTTTCCTGGGTCATGCCCGGCCTCGGAAGATCAACACGTCGCAGCCCTACCTAGGCACAACAGAGAGGTCAGCACGCCGGTATAAATCCTATGGCGCAGGGGTCTGGACCCATCGCCCATTGCACACCTGCACGTTGCGAGGGCGGCCGGAAGCAGAACTAGCCCCCTTAATACAAGAACAGGCTTATGTTCCAATCCGGCGCGCGCCGCTCAGTCGCTGACGTCACGAAGGCTTCGGCTGATACCACGACGTCGAGTGCCCATAACTGTCCCCGCGTAGATGGTTAGTGCGTATAGGCCAGTAACCAGACTCAGATCAAATACCAAGATCTCGTTAAGCATGTTAAGTATTCGCGAACGCCGACCAGGGCCAGGCTCACCTCTCTCCTAGGTGGTCTCAACCTGCCCTGTCGCTCCGCCACAAAGTAACAGTCGGGGGCCATCGGGAACTCAGGCCCACCACTACCTGGATGGAGCTACCTGCCCCTTCAGCCCCCATCTCTGAACAGTACCACAGGTAATGTAACAGTGTAAAGTATATAGTATATGCCTATGATCACCTCCCGAAGTGAACACGGCCCAGTAGTATAGCATGGCAGACGGACAAGAGTGTAGAGCCACTGATGATAAACTCGCATCCTATACTAAGCATTAGGATTGCAGGTAAAGGTAACAATAGTAGTAGCAAGGACAGGCTATGCATCAGGATAGGATTAACGGAAAGCAGTAATATGCTACACTACTCTAATGCAAGCAGTATAGAGAAGAGTAGGCGATATCTGGTGATCAGGGGGGGGGGACTTGCCTGGTTGCTCTGGCAAGAGAGAGGGGTCGTCAACTCCGTAGTCGTACTGGGTAGCAGCGGCGTCGGTCTCGGTGTCTAGCGAGAGAAGAGGGGGAAGAAACAATAAATATTTAAGCAAACAGATGCATAGCGATGCATGACATGACAAGTATCGGTGCTAGGGGTGCCCTAACACGGTACGAGGTGGTACCGGTTAAGGGGGAAAACATCCGGGAAAGTATTCCTAGTGTTTTGCGTTTTCGGATGGATGAACAGGAGGGGGAAAGTTGCGTGTTTGCTATGCTAGGGATGCGTGGCGGACGAACGGGCTCCGTGTCCGGATTTGTCTCGTCGTTCTGAGCAACTTTCATGTACAAAGTATTTTCATCCGAGCTACGGTTTATTTTCTATAATTTTTCGAAGTTTAAACAATATTATGGAATTATTAAATTTGAATAATAAACAGTGAAATTCTTTTCTCACCTAGTGATGTGCCAGCCACAGTCAATGACATGTGGGGCCAGGTCAAAGTCAACAACACAGTCAACTGTTGACTGGGTCAACCAGTGAATAGTGTGCGGGTCCCGCGTGTCATAGACTTAGGCATTTTAAATTTATCTGATTATTATAATTTACAATGGGGCCCACATGTCATAGGGTCTAGACTAACAAATTAATTAAACTTAATAATCTAAACAGGGGGTTTGGGGGCTAATAGGGATTTGTTGGCTAATAGGAGGGGCGAGCCCCATTGGCAGGGAGCCAACCGGCTTTGTCCGGCCTCGCACATGCGGCCTCACAGAGGAGCGCCGGCGGCCAAGGCTAGTAGCGGTGCCCCGGGACGGCTGCAGCGCTGGGCGTAGCGGAAGGCAGCGGGGGTGGGGAAGCCAGCGGGAGCGGCGACGGCGTGCGCGGGCAGGACGACATCAGTGGGGCGCGCGGGCGAGCAGGCGGGAGAGGGGCCACGCTAGGCGAGGCCGTGGCCGGAGAGGGGCCGCGTGGCGGCGGGCGCGCAGGGCGCGGGCGCAGGGGGGCTATGGGTGACGTAGGCCGCGACAAAGCGTGAGTAGGCGAGGCAGGGGTGCGCCTGGGCACGACCAGGCGCACGGGCAAAAGCGGCGGGGGTGAGCGGGAGGTGCAGATGGCGGCAGACGGCGGCTATCGGCGGCTACGACGAGCGGGCAATGGAAAACAAGGGGTGTCGATGGGGTGCTCACCCCAGAGCTCACGGGCAGCTCGGCGACGTTGGGGCAGCAGTGGTGGTGGCCGGGGCAGAGGGGCTCGTGGTGGTGGTGGGGGGGACGGGGACATCGCGACGCGGGGGAGGATATGAGGTCGAGGCGGCGTTGGTGACGGCGGAGAGGTACGGCGAGGTGGTTCCGTTGTCAAGCGACGGGGTGGCCTCCGGCGCCAACGGGGACGAGGCGCCGTGGGAGGGGGGTTCGTTCCCCCGATCCCGATCCAAATCGGGGAGGGGGAGAGCGACATGGAGGGGGGAAAGTGGGTGCGGTTGATGGGGGTGGGGATAGGGTTTCCGTGTGGACCGGTGGTGTGTAAGTAGGGGTGGCCTGGGCCGGCCTGGCGGTCCAGAGACCAGCTGGGCCAAGGCCCAGCTGTGTGGGGGGGGGCGAGTTGGTCTTTCGTTTTCTTGTTTTTTTATCATTTTATTTTCTGTTTTCTTTTCATATTATTTTAGTTTTATAAAATATAATTCTAGCACCTAAATTAGTGATAGCAATTATATCACTGCCACAATTATTCTTTTAGTTACTAAAAGTAGTTTTCAATGATTTAACTATTTAAGTGACGTTTAAATAAATATTTCAGCTTTTGTTTCTATTATTTAGTGCACCTAAGCATTTTATAAAAATTTGGATTCACCACCATAATCATATATGATTTATTTGCTATACTTTGAACATTTTAGATTTGACTTTAGAAAACTTTTATCGTTTAACTTTATTTTAAATTAGAATTTGAAAGGGTCGTGATTTACCGCAAGATTAACAACAGTAACCATGGTGATGTGGCATCATTAACGTGAGATTACTGTAGCATGATTATCCGGGCGTCACAATTATCCTCTACTACAAGAAATCTCGTCCCGAGATTTAAGAGGGGAGTAAGGGAAAGATGTGGCTACGAAATTCTATCGAGTCTTCTCGGTCTTGATTGCTCTTCTCGGAGGGGTCGATCCCTTATGTTGATGTCTTCATTTCTCTACTTCAGGTTGTCATGATGAAGTCGTGATCCTTTCTTCGGGAACTCCATTGTACTTAATAATAAGTAAGGGGCAACATGACAACGTTAGAATGCTATAGGGGTAATCATCTGGGGGTTATCCCATGAATGAACACGTGAGTTTCTCTCGAGTTGAACATATAAAACAAATCGAGAGTAAGGTAAGAAGGTGCAACAAGAATTTTCAAGTGGATAGGCAATCGTTCGTTGCCTGAAACAAAGTGTGAAAGGGGTACAGAGCAACGAGAATAAGTATTGTGTGTGATACCAGAATAGATCACTGGGAAGGTGGTCCATGAATTACATAGGAGGCCACGCGCGAGGAACAACCTTGCAAACAGGGGTGTACAGAAGAGTCAGGTTTCGATCCTGTGGAACTGTGGGTTATGGGCCCACCACGTGGGCAAAAAGTAGGAAGAGGGGTGACGTCTTGCACGATCATGTAAGCAAGGCACGTCAGAGAATAACCGGTCAGTTATGTTGGTAGCATCGTTGGTACCAAGGGCGAGGGACGAAGAGAACCATTTTCCTGCTCGTTGAAACGAGGTGGACCAGTAGGCAAAGTTCTCGTCCATCGGTGGTTACAGGAATGTCATCAACAAAAGTAAAGGGTCTTACTGACAGAGTTGTACAACGAGGTGTTTACTAAGCAGGGAAGTATCACTGCTTAGTTAAGTCAGATTACAAGAAAGGTTAAACAAGACAATGGAAAGGAAAATGCGATTATCAAGTTTAAACAGAACAATGAAAATGAAAATGTGTATACACACACCAGGGGTATATCCTTCCAAAGTCAAGCAGAGCATGATATCCATGCCCGGATAGAAAGTAGAAAACCCTTTAGGTAAGGGAGAGAAATTATATGACATTGCCCATACTACGGTGTTAGGATAAATGATAAAGAAAATTTAGCATTGTGCTTCAGATGTTCTTATCGATGATAAGAGTACCACAGACATGCTTCGAGATAGCATTGACATGGTCTTCAAGCAAAGGTCAGGCTCTGGAAACACGAAGGGATTCATCAGGAACAACTTATAGAATAAGTCTTATAATTTCCTCATGGAAGAATGGTTAACCTTGTTAAAAAGGAAGAACCATAACAATAGGTCCTTCGGCCAGGTGTGCTAGGCATGACATCACCTTACCGGGTCATATAAAGACCAATGTTATAATTCTTGGATATATGTTCCAACCATCATATCTGACCGAGATTCAGATCTGATTAGAATCAGGATGCCTAAGAATAAAAAGGTGCGACACAAATTGACGAGAAGACATCGCAAGATTCTCGGGAAATGAACTATGGAAGCAAGTTTCGAATCATGTGTTCATTATTAAACCAAGGAGAGGATGAGGAGGTGGCTGATGACCTCAGCCACAATTCATTGGGATTACCAAAAGATGGATTTCCACAATCATGTGAACAAGGAGATAACATTAGTCGGATCAAATGATATAATGATGTATGCTCGATGAAAACACACACAATTAAACATTGGCCGAAAGTTGCGCTCGAAATACAGGTAGAGGTAGCATGATCAATGTCAGAATGGTGATTTGATAACCAATGGTCTAAGAATGAAATATCGACCATTAACTTCAAAGCAATAGGGTTGCTAGAACTTTTGAAGTGGCGCATCATAGTTCAAATGTCGGTTTTCCGGTTAGAAACAACACGGGGACCAAGACAAGATGGTGATGGCGATAAGTATCACCTATATCAAGAATTTTCAAGAGGTGGTGAAATTCCCACAACATTCTTGACATAAAAGGTGGTAATATCCAAGGTAAAGAAGAACAATGCTGGGTAGCAAGGAACTCAAGGTATAACACAAAACACGAACAAGTTTGTGTCGAACGGAAGGCAATAAAGTGGTAGATGATAAAATAAATCATCAAGGGCAAGGATGGTATTTCTCATCATGAATTCGATATATATCTTGGAAGAGCTCAGGATGTTGCTGATGACCACGACACATTTGTCGAGAGATTTCATGAAGATGTAATCGGTCGGCGATGACATCAAGTCAAATGATGATGCAGCGAAAGTCAAATAATACTTGAAGAAGAACTCATAAGAAGTTATGCAGTTCCGTGATAATCTCAAGATACTAGAGGGGGTAATACTCGATGATAGATCAAAGTAGATGTTGGACTGGGGTATTGCTCTACAGAAGACAGGCGCTTAAACTTGCACGCAAAATGGTATTTAAAGGAGAACATGGTCGGAACCACGATTGCAAAAGGCCAGATCCTGGATATAAGATGAACTTATACCAAAGGAATAATTTAATTTAAGAGAAGCTTTAATGATAAGATCTACATCGTGTCCATGGGCATGAACACAAAGTTCAAGGTCGACTCCCACTTCTCCAATGCATAACCTTCCATTCACTTCTCACTTTCGAAGAAGTTGTAGTGTTGAAATTTTATCTGGCAAAATACCAGAAGTGTATGACTTGTGAAAACTTTCGAGTTCACACAGTTTAGAGAAGGCATATGTTCAACCCATAGGGGCTTCTTAGAAACATATACCACAAGTTTCAAGAGTAAATATCACAAGCTCGAAAGTAGAGCAAGGTTGAGAAAGTAGATGATACCATTTACCAAAGGCATTATGTATCCAAGGGAAGGCTCACAAGGTTATTGAATATGAAGGACACTGTTGGATAAAATGCATTAAAGGATTTGCCGGTCCATAACAGAGCTGACGTGAGCATCGGCACACAACCATAGGAAGTAAAAATGCAAAGGCATTGGATTATGGAAACAACCGACTAATCCAGAGCTCAAATGCAAAGGAATTATGATTTTCAAATCAAGGGATCAGAAGCAATGTTCTGATTAGGGATGGATAAGTTGAATAGCCTTAGGGGTACAATCGACAGCAATTGGATTTGTTGAGAACCAGCTCATGTTTAAAATGACGTCTGAGCCGGAAAGATAATTTAAAAGGATCAACTGATGATTGCGTGCATTCGCACTCATGTTGAATCAAAGGGATCAAAATGACGGTGTCCAAGGATACTAACGAATATTGCCAGACATATGGAAAGCATCCATCATGCAAGCAGACAAGTATTGCAGAGCAATAAGCTACTAAGGATTTTTGGAGGATCGAATAGTATTTCGATGACCATTGTGAAACACATGAACAACTGGGGGATGAGCGGATACTCGATAAGTGCGAGAATTATCCGTAGGGGTATTCAGGTGACAAAGAACAGCAAGGCAGTAAGCTCAAAGGATTATCGAAACAACGACGAGTATTTCGGGGTATCTTGTAATAACAAGACCAACTGGGAATAAAAGTAAGAACGACAGGTGTAAGTATTTATCCATAGGGATTTTTCAGTGGTAGGGAATTGCAAAAGCAATGACACAAAGTTTCGGGAGAACATCGGAGAGTATTATCAGAATCTTCTGTTGAAGCAGTCGATCATCTGTAATGAAGGGCTCTCCGGGAGAAAGTGATAACGAGATCCTAATGTTAGATTTAGCAAAATTCATTTAACCCGAATAGAAGAGAGTTCAGATCCCAGAGTAAGGATCGAGGAGTAAAAGATCCTAATACCACCCAGATGGTGACGTGGGCCCATAAGCCGCACAGCCATGTTAGTAAAAGTTTTTCAATGACTAGACTCGACTTCGGCCAAGGAGTTGGAAAGGGGGATTCCTACAGGCAGTCGACTCTGATACCAACTTGTGACGCCCCCGATTCAATCGTACACTAATCATACACGCAAACGTGTACGATCAAGATCAGGGACTCATGGGAAGATATCACAACACAACTCTACAAATAAAATAAGTCATACAAGCATCATATTACAAGACAGGGGCCTTGAGGGCTCGAATACAAGAGCTCGATCATAGACGAGTCAGGGGAAGCAACAATATCTGAGTACAGACATAAGTTAAACAAGTTTGCCTTAAGAAGGCTAGCACAAATTGGGATACAGATCGAAAGAGGCGCATGCCTCCTGCCTGGGATCCTCCTAAACTACTCCTGGTCGTCGTCAGCGGGCTGCATGTAGTAGTAGGCACCTCCCGAGTAGTAGTAGTCGTCGTCGACGGTGGCGTCTGGCTCCTGGGCTCCAACGTCTGGTCGCAGCAATCGGGTATAGGAAGGGGGAGTAAAGCAACCGTGAGTACTCATCCAAAGTACTCGCAAGCAAGGAGCTACACTACATATGTATGCATTGGTATCAAATGGAATAAGGGTATCATATGTGGACTGGACTGCAGAATGCCGGAATAAGAGGGGGATAGCTAGTCCTTTCGAAGACTACGCTTCTGGTAACCTCCATCTTACAGCAGAAGAAAAGAGTAGATGGTAAGTTCACCAAGTAACATCGCATAGCATAATCCTAACCGATGATCCTCTCCTCGTCGCCCTGTTAGAGAGCGACCACCGGGTTGTATCTGGCACTTGGAAGGGTGTGTTTTATTAAGTATCCGGTTCTAGTTGTCATAAGGTCAAGGTACAACTCCAAGTCGTCCTGTTACCGAAGATCACGGCTATTCGAATAGATTAACTTCCCTGCAGGGGTGCACCACATAACCCAACACGCTCGATCCCATTTGGCCGGACACACTTTCCTGGGTCATGCCCGGCCTCGGAAGATCAACACGTCGCAGCCCTACCTAGGCACAACAGAGAGGTCAGTACGCCGGTCTAAATCCTATGGCGCAGGGGTCTGGGCCCATCGCCCATTGCACACCTGCACGTTGCGAGGGCGGCCGGAAGCAGAACTAGCCCCCTTAATACAAGAGCAGGCTTACGTTCCAATCCGGCACGCGCCGCTCAGTCGCTGACATCACGAAGGCTTCGGCTGATACCATGACGTCGAGTGCCCATAACTGTCCCCGCGTAGATGGTTAGTGCGTATAGGCCAGTAGCCAGACTCAGATCAAATACCAAGATCTCGTTAAGCGTGTTAAGTATTCGCGAACGCCGACCAGGGCCAGGCCCACCTCTCTCCTAGGTGGTCTCAACCTGCCCTGTCGCTCCGCCACAAAGTAACAGTCGGGGGCCATCGGGAACTCAGGCCCACCACTACCTGGATGGAGCTACCTGCCCCTTCAGCCCCCATCTCCGAACAGTACCACAGGTAATGTAACCGTGTAAAGTATATAGTATATGCCTGTGATCACCTCCCGAAGTGATCACGGCCCAGTAGTATAGCATGGCAGACGGACAAGAGTGTAGAGCCACTGATGATAAACTCGCATCCTATACTAAGCATTAGGATTGCAGGTAAAGGTAACAATAGTAGTAGCAAGGACAGGCTATGCATCAGGATAGGATTAACGGAAAGCAGTAATATGCTACACTACTCTAATGCAAGCAGTATAGAGAAGAGTAGGCGATATCTGGTGATCAGGGGGGGGGGACTTGCCTGGTTGCTCTGGCAAGAGAGAGGGGTCGTCAACTCCGTAGTCGTACTGGGTAGCAGCGGCGTCGGTCTCGGTGTCTAGCGAGAGAAGAGGGGGAAGAAACAATAAATATTTAAGCAAACAGATGCATAGCGATGCATGACATGACAAGTATCGGTGCTAGGGGTGCCCTAACACGGTACGAGGTGGTACCGGTTAAGGGGGAAAACATCCGGGAAAGTATTCCTAGTGTTTTGCGTTTTCGGATGGATGAACAGGAGGGGGAAAGTTGCGTGTTTGCTATGCTAGGGATGCGTGGCGGACGAACGGGCTGCGTGTCCGGATTTGTCTCGTCGTTCTGAGCAACTTTCATGTACAAAGTATTTTCATCCGAGCTACGGTTTATTTTCTATAATTTTTCGAAGTTTAAACAATATTATGGAATTATTAAATTTGAATAATAAACAGTGAAATTCTTTTTTCACCTAGTGATGTGCCAGCCACAGTCAATGACACGTGGGGCCAGGTCAAAGTCAACAACACAGTCAACTGTTGACTGGGTCAACCAGTGAATAGTGTGCGGGTCCCGCGTGTCATAGACTTAGGCATTTTAAATTTATCTGATTATTATAATTTACAATGGGGCCCACATGTCATAGGGTCTAGACTAACAAATTAATTAAACTTAATAATCTAAACAGGGGGTTTGGGGGCTAATAGGGGATTAGCCTTAATTACACAAGGGGGGGGGGGGGCGAGCCCCATTGGCAGGGAGCCAACCGGCTTTGGCCGGCCTCGCGCGCGCGGCCTCACAGTGGAGCACCGGCGGCCAAGGCTAGCAGCGGTGCCCCGGGACGGCTGCAACGCTGGGCGTAGTGGAAGGCAGCGGCAGCGCGAGGACATGCGGGGGTGGGGAAACCAGCGGGAGCGGCAACGACGTGCGCGGGCAAGACGACATCAGTGGGTTGCGTGGGCGAGCAGGCGGGAGAGGGGCCACGCTAGGCGAGGCCGTGGCCGGAGAGGGGCCGCGTGCCGGCGGGCGCGCGGGCGCAGGGGCGCTACAGGCGACGTAGGCCGCGGCAAGGCGTGAGTAGGAGAGACAGGGGTGCGCCTGGGCACGACCAGGCGCACGGGAGCATGGGCAAAAGCGGCGGGGGTGAGCGGGAGGTGCAGATGGCAGCGGACGGCGGCTATCGGCGGCTACGACGAGCGGGCAACGGAAGACAAGGGGTGTCGATGGGGTGCTCACCCCAGAGCTCACGGGCAGCTCGGCGACGTTGGGGCAGCAATGGTGGTGGCCGGGGCAGAGGGGCTCGTGGTGGTGAGGGGGGGGGGGGGCGGGGACGTCGCGACGCAGGGGAGGAGACGAGGTCGTGGCGGCGTTGGCGACGGCGGAGAGGTACGGCGAGGTGGTTCCGGTGTCAAGCGACGGGGCGGCCTCGGGCGCCAACGGGGACGAGACACCGTGGGAGGGGGGTTCGTTCCCCCGATCCTGATCCAAATCGGGGAGGGGGGAGAGCGACGTGGGGGGGGAGAGTGGTTGCGGTCGGTGGGGGTGGGGATAGGGTTTCCGTGTGGACCGGTGGTGTGTAAGTAGGGGTGGCCTGGGCCGGCCTGGCGGTCCAGAGACCAGCTGGGCCGACGCCCAGCTGTGTGGGGGGAGGGGGGAGTTGGTCTTTCGTTTTCTTTTTTTTAATCATTTTATTTTCTGTTTTATTTTCATATTATTTTAGTTTTATAAAATATAATTCTAGCACCTAAATTAGTGATAGCAATTATATCACTGCCACAATTATTCTTTTAGTTACTAAAAGTAGTTTTCAATGATTTAACTATTTAAGTGACGTTTAAATAAATATTTCAGCTATTGTTTCTATTATTTAGTGCACCTAAGAATTTTATAAAAATTTGGATTCACCACCATAATCATATATGATTTATTTGCTACACTTTGAACATTTTAGATTTGACTTTAGAAAACTTTTATCATTTAACTTTATTTTAAATTAGAATTTGAAAGGGACGTGATTCACCGCAAGATTAACAACAGTAACCATGGTGACGTGGCATCATTAACGTGAGATTACTGTAGCATGATTATCCGGGCGTCACACAACGGAGCTAGAAATCCTTCTTGCTACCTCTTGAGCACCACGTTGGTTTTCCCCGAAGAGGAAGGGATGATGCAGCAAAGTGGCGTAAGTATTTCCCTCAGTTTTTGAGAACCAAGGTATCAATCCAGTAGGAGGCTACGCGCGAGTCCCTCATACCTGCACAAAACAAATAAATCCTCGCAACCAACTCAAATAGGGGTTGTCAATCCCTATAAGGCCACTTACGAGAGCGAGATCTGATAGATATGATAAGATAATATTTTTGGTATTTTTATGATAAAGATGCAAAGTAAAATGAAGGCAAAGTAAATAGCAAAGGAAGTAACTAAGTAGTAGGAGATCAATATGATAAAGATAGACCCGGGGCCATAGATTTCACTAGTGGCTTCTCTCGAGAGCATAAGTATTCTACGGTGGGTGAACAAATTACTGTTGAGCAATTGACAGAATTGAGCATACTTATGAGAATATCTAGGTATGATCATGTATATAGGCATCACGTCCGAGACAAGTAGACCGACTCCTGCCTGCATCTAATACTATTACTCCACTCATCCACCGCTATCCAGCATGCATCTAGAGTATTAAGTTAAAAACAGAGTAACGCCTTAAGCAAGATGACATGATGTAGAGTGATAGACTCATGCAATATGAAGAAAACCCCATCTTTTTATCCTCGATGGCAACAATACAATACGTGCCATGCTGCCCCTACTGTCACTGGGAAAGGACACCGCAAGATTGAATCCAAAGCTAAGCACTTCTCCAATTGCAAGAAAGATCAATCTAGTAGGCCAAACCAAACTGCTAATTCGAAGAGACTTGCAAAGATAACCAATCATACGTAAAAGAATTCAGAGAAGATTCAAATATTATTCATAGCTAGACTTGATCATAAACCCACAATTCATCGGTCTCAACAAACAAACCGCAAAAAGAAGATTACATCGAATAGTTCTCCACAAGAGAGGGGGAGAACATTGTATTGAGATCCAAAAAGAGAGAAGAAGCCATCTAGCTACTAACTATAGACCCGTAGGTCTGAGATAAACTACTCGCACTTCATCGGAGAGGCTATGGTGTTGATGTAGAAGCCCTCCGTGATCGATGCCCCCTCCGGCGGAGCTCTGGAACAGGCCCCAAGATGGGATCTCATGGATACAGAAAGTTGCGGCGGTGGAATTAGGTTTTTGGCTCCGTGTCTGATCGTTTGGGGGTACGTAGGTATATATAGGAGGAAGGAGTATGTCGGTGGAGCAATAGGGGGGCCACGAGGGTGGAGGGCGCGCTTGGGGGGTAGGCACACCCCCGACCTCATGGCCTCCTCTTTTCTTTCTTGACATAGGGTCCAAGTCTCCCGGGTCTTGTTTGTTGAGAAAATCACGTTCCCGAAGGTTTCATTCCGTTTGGACTCCATTTGATATTCCTTTTCTTCGAAACCCTAAAACAGGCAAAAAACAACAATTCTAGGCTGGGCCTCCGGTTAATAGGTTAGTCGCAAGAATAATATAAAAGTGGCTAATAAAGCCCAATAATTTCCAAAACAGTAGATAATATTGCATGGAGCAATCAAAAATTATAGATACGTTGTAGACGTATCATAGAACCCAAGCTTATGAAAATGCCAAGTTATTTAAAGAAAAAGTTAAAAGGTGGCACGATAAAAGAATCCAAAAGCGTGAGTTCAAAGTTGGAGAATATGTTCTTTTGTACAACTCTCGGTTCAGATTCTTTGCAGGAAAACTCCTCTCCAAATGGGAAGGACCCTATGTTATCGAGGAGGTTTATCGGTCTGGAGCTATCAAAATAAATAATGCTGAAGGTGCTAACCCGAAGGTGGTTAATCGACAACTAATAAAACATTATATCTCAGGTACGCCCATTAATGTTGAAAGTAATATTATCCAAACTATGACATCGGAAGAACACATAAAAGAGTCCTTCAGGAACACTCCAGAATCGTTAAAAAGAGAAGGTACGTGATACGGTAAGTAACCGGACTCCGAAAAATCCGCAAAAATATTTTCTGTCAGTTTTGGAATATAACAAAAATTAGGAAAATAAGAAACTTCCAGGAAGTGCACCCTGGTGGGCACAAGACACTAGGGCGTTCCTGGCTTGCCAGGCGCACCCAGGTGGGTTGTGCCCACCTCGGGTACCTTCCGGACTCCATTTTTCTACAACTTGCTTGTTCCCCAAGATAAAAATCTTTATATACCCCCCGAACCTATTGACCACTGTATCGCGGAGAAATCTTCTGTTTTCTTTTCCTTGTTGTTTTCTGTCAGATCCCATCTACCATGGCCGTTTCAAGCTCCTCCAAGGACAAGTTCTTCAAGAACGTCATCAACCCATATTTGCGGGAGGTGGTGCAACACCCTTAGGTCATCCAGATGCATGAGGGGGTGCTCCACATCCACGATGTGCAAGGTCCCAAGGGGACGAGAACCGTGGAGGCTAGGCTTGAAGCTATGGAGCAGGAGTTCTTCCGGTGCAAGGGGACGGTGGAACCTGGACTCAATGCCAATCACCAAATGATCACGGACCTTACTCGTGGTCCCAAGGTGGATGGCAAGTCCATGAAGGACATCATCTTCACCCTCAACGAGCAAATCAACTTCCTCCAAAGCCAGATCTATGATCTCCAAAACCAAGTCTTTGAATATGAGGCAAGGTTTAAAGGTATGAGTTTGGCTGCCAGTTGCAGGACCCGTGAGACTCGCTCCTCCTCTTATGATGGTGGACCTCTGCCATGGAAACCCGAAGAAAAGATCTCTACTTCATCACCACCACCTTCTTCGTCACCAAAAAATAGAGTATCGGGTATGGGCACTCCCCTTGGCTTCCGCCAAGCTTGGGGGAGGTGCCCCGGTATCGTATCACCCCACTATCTTTTGCCTTTACTTATTTTAGTTTGATCCTTTGTTTTAGATGAATAAAAGTTTAGTTCAATCCTTTATTTTCAAGAGTTTTCTTAGTGATCTATCCTTGTAATCATGTGTGAGATATATAATAAAGTTTAGTTTGAGTTTTTGCTTTCTTTACTTTCATCTTCCAATAAAAAGAAAGGAAATAAATGGAAAAGATCATATGCTAATCTTATGGTAGGTGATGACAGCGCATAAGGAAAAGTATAATTAGAAAATTTTGTTAGAGATTGACAAACATAGCATTGGTCAATGATACAACTCATGAAAGAATTAATAAGAGAAGAGAAGATTCACATATAAATACACTATCCTGTAAATCTTTTGTGATTGTGAGCCCCCATCAAAATATTATATGCCAAAATTGTTGACGTTGGACAAGGAAGGCAACTTAATGATTTATGTTTGTTCATATTCACATAGAAGTTATATTGTCATAGATCCTTCAACATGTGGTGCTTTCCCCCCATCTTTGCTAGCCAAAAATTCCGCACTAAGTAGAGATACTACTCGTGCATCCAAAAACCCTTAAACCCAATTATTATTTTCAAGTGTCTGCCACACCTACCTAAGGATTGAGTCAGATCCTTCAAGTAAGTTGTCATCGGTGCAATAAGGCAATAAAAATTGCTTCTAAAAGTGTGAGATCATTTAGTGTAAGAGAAAATTGAGCGTTGTTCGAACTTGTGATGGTGAAGAATAAAAGAGACAGACTGCATAATACAGGTTGCCATCACAAGGGGCAATACAATGTGACATTCTTTTGCACTAAGGGGTTGAGCATACAAACAAATAAGCGCATGACAACCTCTGCTTCCCTCTGCGAAGGGCCTATCTTTTTACTTTTATGCAAGATTCAAAGTTTTTTGTCTATTCCTTTTTATTTTTCTCCTTTGGCAAGCATCATGTGGTGAGGAAAGATCTAGGCACATATGTCAAGTTGAATATGGGCCGCATAAGTTATTATTGTTGGCATCACCCTTGAGGTGAATACATTGGGAGGCGAAACTATAAGCCCTTATCTTTCTATGTGTCCAGTTGAAACGTTTTGCTCATGTGTATGCGGTGAGTGTTAGCAATCATAGAAGACTATATGATGGTTGAGTATGTGGACTTGCCTAAAGGCTCCGATACGTGACCCTTCCTGAAAATATGATGAATTGTAGTTGCAAATTTGACTGAGAACATAGTTTGTTGGTTTATAATAGAGTTTATGCTTTATACTTCGATAGTGTGATGAATTGTTACTTATTAATGAGAAGTCTATGATAAAAGTTTAATGTCAAAGTTTTTTGCTGTTATAATAATTCACATGATGCTTCTATGTCCGTATTTTGTTTTTATCGACACCTCTCTCTCTCTCTCTAAGCATGTGGACATGTTTTCGATTTCGGTTTTCGCTTGAGGACAAGCGATGTCTAAGCTTGGGGGAGTTGATACGTCAATTTTGCATCATGTTTTCCTACTGTAATTTATGATGTTTTATGCATAATAATGCTTTTTGGAGTAATTCTAATGTCTTTTTTCTCATAATATGCAAGGTACACACAAAGAGGGAGAATTCCGGCAGCTAAAAATCTAGACCTAGAAAAGCTACGTCAGGCTACCTATTCTGCACAACTCCAAACAAGATGAAACTTTACGGAGTTTTTTTATGGAATATATGAGGAATATTGGAGCCAATAATTACTAGAGGGGGGGGGCACCAGGTGGGCACAGCCCACCTGGGCGCGCCAGGGAGCCCAGACGCGCCCTGGTGGGTTGTGCTCACCCAGGCCCACCTCCGGTCCCCATCTTCTGCTTTATAAGTCATTTTGACCTAGAAAAAAACAAGGAGAGGACTTTTAGGATGGAGCGCCGCCGTCTCGAGGCGGAACTTGGGAAGGAGCACTTTTGGCCTCCGTCGGAGCGATTTCGCCTGGGGAACTTCCCTCCCGGAGGGGGAAATCATCGTCATCATCATCACCAACAACTCTCCCATCTTGGGGAGGGAAATCTCCATCAACATCTTCAACAACACCATCTCATCTCAAACCCTAGTTCATCTCATGTGTACAATCTTTGTACCGGGACTATAGATTGGTGCTTGTGGGTGACTAGTAGTGTTGATTACAGCTTGTAGTTGATTACTATATGGTTTATTTGGTGGAAGATTATATGTTCAGATCCATTATGCTATTTAATACCCCTCTGATCATGAGCATGTTTATTACTTGTGAGTAGTTACTTTTGTTCTCGAGGTCACGGGAGAAATCATGTTGCAAGTAATCATGTGAACTTGATATGTGTTCAATATTTTGATAGTATGTATGTTGTGATTCCCTTAGTGGTGTCATGTGAATGTCGACTACATGACACTTCACCATATTTGGGCCTAAGCGAATGGATTGTGGAGTAGCTATTAGATGATGGGTTGCAAGAGTGACATAAGCTTAAACCCTAGTTTATGCGCTATTCCGTAAGGGACCGATTGGATCCAAATGTTTAATGCTATGGTTAGGATTTATCCTTAATACTTTTCTCGTAGTTGCGGATGCTTGCGAAGGGGTTAATCATAAGTAGGGGGTTTGTTCAAGTAAGAATAGCACCTAAGCACTGGTCCACCCACATATCAAATTATCAAAGTAGTGAACACGAATCGAAACAACATGATGAAAGTGACTAGATGAAATTTCTGTGTACCCTCAAGAATGCTTTGCTTACTATAAGAGACCGTTTTGGCCTGTCCTTTGCCTCAAAAGGATTGGGCTACTTTGCTGCATTTTGTTACTATTATCATTACTTGCTCGTTACAAAATATCTTGCTATCAAACTACTCTGTTACTTAAAATTTTAGCACTTGCAGACATTACCTTTGCTGAAAACCACTTGTCATTTCCTTCTGCTCCTCGTTGGGTTTGACACTCTTACTTATCGAAAAGAGCTACAATTGATCCCGTATACTTGTGGGTCATCAGCCCTCCACCATATCATCCGCATTACCACCATAGCTTTCTGCAGCCTAACCCATTTTTGATCCATATAGCATTTGTGGTTGCTTGAGTTGTGATTTGAGTCTCCTAAGGTGTTTCGACTACTTAGGGATGGTTGCTTCTTCATCAACCACCACCACACCTTCCATATTTCCAACTTCTGGAACCACCACCGCATTTCACTACCAGCATTTGACACTTGTTGTTTGAGAGTTTGAGTTCGTGGTTTTTCCCTTTCTTAAGGTGTTTTGGCTAATTGGAAATGGTTCTACATCAAGAACACCACCTCTCATCATCGCCACGGACTCGGCATCGACATTATCTACTTCACCATTGAGAAACCGATTGTAACCTCAACAACATCATTGTATATCTTCTCTTGCCATTGCATTGTTAACCCAAAGCCCATTTTGCGTTACTTTCCTATCGATACTAGCCATTTGAGTATTGTCGGGCAACGCTACTTGTGCACTTTAGTGATAATCGATCTGGACCTTCCATTCCATATACACCTCATCTTGGTATCATCTTATCATTTCTTGTGTCACAAGATTGTTCCCGCATGTACACAATTGCTATCTTGGTTGGATCATTTTGCATAGTGGCCATATAAAAAACGAACAAGCTTTTAAGCAAAGATAAAAACAAAGAACTTGTAAGCAAGAGCCATAGCATCATACCAAATTTCCATCATTGATCATTTTGGATCATCGTGAGTACAACACCAGGAACCATGCATACATAGCATACTTGGGATAGAAAGTCAATACGTTTTGTCTCTCATAGGTAGTACACAAGTGTCATATCTCGCCTATTGAGTAATTGTGCTACCGTCTCTCTAGAGTTGTGCAACAAGAGCATTTTCCGTGGGATTCCACATTTTGAGCTCATTCCTTGGTTGCACGACCCCATTTATCTATCTGTGTGTGTGTGTGTGTGTGTGTTTATGTGTGCCATTCATTGCTATTGGTCTACTTGTTTCACTTGCGAATTTGTGAATCTCTTTCAACATTATTGACTCCTACTAACAATTGCTTGAATTTTGTGCCGCTTGTCCTAACCAAGCCACTCGATAAGCTTTACTTTGTAGGCGTGAGTGAACAAGTCTTGTACCAATTCCACTATTCTTTGATTTCACATTTAGTGAAACGGGATACATCCTCAACTTTGGGAAAAGGTATCTTGGTATTTTTTTGGCTCATTTCTTACTCACCTTTGCTCGAGTCTTGTGATGGATAAGCAAAGCACATCAACTTCGGTCTACAACAACAACGACGAGTTTGTTGCCATGAAAAACCACTTGGACACCAAGATGGATGCTCGAATGGAGGAGCTCAAAGCCCTCATCAAGTCCTACAAGAGGCCTCCCTCATATTCGAGAAGACGCTCAAGTGCACATGCTTCCGAGTTACCATCTCTGGCAAGGTCACATCGGCATCGACACCATCACCGATAAGAACGTGAAGGTCGAGAGCTCAACACCAACTACCGCTCTATGACTTCACCATCTACATTGGCATCTTCGCCAAGCGACTTTAGGGCATCTTCGCCTTTCGACATACGACATCTTCGCCAACAAGCACCTCACGATTATGATTAAGAGAATCTCCCCACACTCAAGTCCGTAACTTCCACGAGTTACTATGACCTTGACACTGAACACGAGATTCCTTTCTATGGGACTCAAGACCCCGAGGAGTATCTCACATGGGAGTGCAAGATGGACGGCTACCTCAAGCTACACCAAGTACCCTCCGAAGATCAAGTGAAGTGCGCCACAAGTAACTTCCATGACTACGCGTCGACATGGTGGCTTCACACACCTTCCAAGAGCTTCAACATGAGTTGGTCCAAGACGAAAAGAGCTATGCGGCAAGAGTTTTTGCCTTCCACCTACACGGGACAACTTCAACGCCAATTGGAGAACATGATCCAAGGATTCGAGTCCATCGACGAGTACTTCAAGAAGATGAAGAAAGCATTGCGGTGAGCCGGCATGGACGACCCCATTCTGATGAAGTTCCACTTCATGATGGGATTCAACAACAACATCTCTAAGACTATCTTCCTTGAGAACTACAAGTCCCTCGACGACAACTACATTGGTACTCTCAAGGCGCAACAAGAACTCATGAAGGCCAAGGCTTCTCCACCCCAAGCACACTTTACGACGACCAAGCTCCACGATAACGAGAATGACGATAGTACCACCAAGATGTCCAAGCCCGACGAGCTCCAAGACGATGCTCCCAAGTTCGACTTCATCGCCATCCCTCTTCGTGGCATTGATGATTCCGAGTCTACCATGACTCTTTTTGAAGATGCCGCGGCAACGACTATGACTATGGAGTCTCTCAAGAAACATGCTTTGGAGGCAAATGACATGGCGGCGAGCAAGGATGATACTTCCATCTTTGGATGCGAGAGTGATGTTGTGCCATCTTCGGCCTTCATCCATGACATTGTTAACGAGATGGTTGAGCACGGGAGTTTCCCTTCGACCACGACGGTGTATGATGATGGCTTTAGTGACTTGTGCGACCATATTGAGAGTGAGAGCGAGTTCACCACTAGCCCCATATATGATGAGTTACCCCACTTTCCATGTGAGGAGAGCCACAACCACCACCACTTGTGTGAGATGAGTGACTCAACCATATGTGACTTTGAGTGCATCTTCTTTGAGGGAGTGTGTGAGTCACCACATAGAGAGAGTGTGATAGTTGATAGGTCATGTGAGGACATTTTGAACTCTAACGACTTAACCTCTACCTCTATTGTTCCTTCTCATTTGGTGCTAGGTCCCATATATGATGATGCGCCAACCCTCGACAACTTCGTCCTTCCTTTGGACAAGACGATGGCCATAGTGGAATATGACGCACTGATATGTCTCCAATGTATCTATGATTTTTTATTGTTCCATCCTATAATATTATCTTTTTTGGATGTTAAATATGAATTAATATGCTATTTTATATTATTTTTGGGACTAACCTATTAACCTAGATGAAGGAAATATGCCCTAGAGGCAATAATAAAGTTATTATTTATTTCCTGATATCATGATAAATGTTTATTATTCATGCTAGAATTGTATTAACCGGAAACATAATACATGTGTGAATACATAGACAAAAACAGAGAGTCACTAGTATGCCTCTACTTGACTAGCTCGTTAATCAAAGATGGTTATGTTTCCTAACCATAGACATGAGTTGTCATTTGATTAACGGGATCACATCATTAGGAGAATGATGTGATTGACTTGACCCATTCCGTTAGCTTAGCACTTGATCGTTTAGTTTGTTGCTATTGCTTTCTTCATAACTTATACATGTTCCTATGACTATGAGATTATGCAACTCCCATTTAGCGGAGGAACACTTTGTGTGCTACCAAACGTCACAACGTAACTGGGTGATTATAAAGGTGCTCTACAGGTGTCTCTGAAGGTACTTGTTGGGTTGGCGTATTTCGAGATTAGGATTTGTCACTCGGATTGTCGGAGAGGTATCTCTGGGCCCTCTCGGTAATGCACATCACTCAAGCCTTGCAAGCATTGCAACTAATAAGTTAGTTGCAGGATGATGTATTACGGAACGAGTAAAGAGACTTGCCGGTAAGGAGATTGAACTAGGTATTGAGATACCGACGATCGAATCTCGGCAAGTAACATACCGATGACAAAGGGAACAACGTATGTTATTATGCGGTCTGACCGATAAAGATCTTCGTAGAATATGTAGGAGCCAATATGAGCATCCAGGTTCCGCTATTGGTTATTGACCGGAGACGTGTCTCGGTCATGTCTACATAGTTCTCGAACCCGTAGGGTCCGCACGCTTAAAGTTCGGTGACGATCGTAATTAGGGTTTTTGTGTTTTGATGTACCAAAGGTTGTTCGGAGTCCCGGATGTGATCACGGACATGACGAGGAGTCTCTAAATGGTCGAGACATAAAGATTGATATATTGGAAGCCTATATTTGGATACCGGAAACGTTCCGGGTGAAATTGGGATTTTACCGGAGTACCAGGGGGTTACCGGAACCCCCCCCGGGGGGTTATTGGGCCTACATGGGCCATAAGGGAGAAGAGGAGGGCCGGCCAGGGCGGGCCGCGCACCTCATCACCCCTAGTCCAAATAGGACAAGGAAGGGGGGGCGGCGCCCCCCTTTCCTCCTTCTCCCTTCCTCCTTCCTTTTCCAACAAGGCAAGAGGGGGAGTCCTACTCCCGGTTGGAGTAGGACTCCTCCAGGCGCACCCATAGGGCCGGCCGCACCTCCCCCTCTCCCTCCTTTATATACTGAGGCGAGGGGGCACCCCATGACACACAAGTTGATCCTCGTGATCGTTCCTTAGCCGTGTGCGGTGCCCCCTTCCACCATATTCCACCTCGGTCATATCGTAGCGGTGCTTAGGCGAAGCCCTGCGTCGGTAGAACATCATCACCGTCATCACGCGGTCGTGCTGACGAAACTCTCCCTCAATGTTTTACTGGATCGAAACTCGAGGGACGCCACCGAGTTGAACGTGTGCAGAACTCGGAGGTGCCGTACGTTCGGTACTTGGATCGGTCGGTTCGAGAAGATGTACGACTACTTCCTCTACGTTGTGTCAACACTTCCATTGCCGGTCTACGAGGGTACGTAGACAACACTCTACCCTCTCGTTGCTATGCATCACCATGATCTTGCATGTGCGTAGGAATTTTTTTGAAATTGCTACGTTCCCCAACACTAGATCCCAGTGCTAGTTTCTATTTGTTCCTTATTTTTGACTTCTACAGAAAAGGCATATCAAACAGAGTCCAAACGGAATAAAAATTTACGATGATTTTTCTTGGACCATAAGCCACCTACGAGGCTTGGAGAGAGGGCCAAAAGAGTCCCGAGGAGGCCACAAGCCTCTAGGGCACGCCCCAGGGGGGTGCCCCCCTGGGTTGTGGGCCCCTCGAGGGTCCCCTAACCCTAATTATAGCTCTATATATTCTTAAATATTCCCCGAACATCAGAAGCGTCCACCAAAATACTTTTCCGCCGCCACAAGCCTCTATTCCCATGAGACCCCATCTTAGGGCCTTTTCCGGCACCCTGCCGGAGGGGGATTCGATCATGGAGGGCCTCTACATCAACCTTTCTGCCCTTCGATGAAGTGTGAGTAGTTTACCATAGACCTAAGGGTGCATAGCTAGTAGCTAGATGGCTTATTCTCTCTCTTTGATCTTCAATACAATGTTCTCCTCAATGTTCTTGGAGTTCTATCCAATGTAACCTTCTTTTGTTGTGCATTTGTTGAGATCCCATGAATTGTGGATTTATTATCAAATTATCTATGGATATTATTTGAGTCTTCTTCAAACTCTTTTCTGTATTCTTAAGATATCTTTGTATTTCTCTTAGAACTATCGGTTTGGTTTGGCCAACTAGATTGGTTTTTCTTGCAATGGGAGAGGTGCTTAGTTTTGGGTTCAATCTTGCGGTGTCCTCGCCCAGTGATAGAAGGGGTAGCGAGGCAATTACTAAATTGTTGCCATCAAGGATAAAAAGATGGGGTTTATATCATATTGCTTGAGTTTATCCTTCTACATCATGCCATCTTGCTTAAGGCGTTACTCCATTCTTATGAACTTAATACCCTAGATGCATGATGGATAGCGGTCGATGTGTGGAGTAATAGTAGTAGATGCAAAATCGTTTCAGTCTACTTGTCACGGACATGATGCCTATATTCATGATCATTGCCTTACATATAGTCATAACTTTGCGCTTTTATATCAATTGCTCAACAGTAATTTGTTTACCCACCGTATGTTATCTTTGAGAGAGAAGCCTCTAGTGGAACATATGGCCCCGGGTCTATTTTCCATCATATATTTTCAGATCTATAAACCAAAAAAGCCAAAAATACCTTGCTGCAATTTATTTGTGTTTGCTTTATTTTGCTCTTTTATTTATCTTTTATACCTATCTCTATTAGATCTCACTCTTGCAAGTAACTGTAAAGGGATTGACAACCCCTTTTTCGCGTTGAATGCAAGTGTTTGTTAGTTTGTGTTGTTGCATATATTGGGGACTTGCTTCTGCCTCCTACTGGATTGATACCTTGGTTCTTAACTGAGGGAAATACTTATCTCTACTTTGCTGCATCACCCTTTCCTCTTCAAGGGAAATATCGACGCAAGCTCAAGAAGTAGCAGCAAGAATTTCTGGTGCTATTGTCGGGGAGGTTCTACATCAAACCTACCAAGTACCTATCATAAACTCTCATCTCTTGCATTACATTATTTTCTATTTGCCCATCGTTTTCCTCTCCCCCACTTCTAAAACGTTTTCAGAAAAACACAAAAATATTTGCCTTTTTATTCACCCTTCTTTCGTTCGTCTTTTCGTTATATTTTTGTTTGCTTGTGTGTTAGATTGCTTGCTTTGTCATGATGTCTAAAGAAAACACTAAGTTGTGTGACTTTTCCAACACTAATAATAATGATTTTATTAGTACTCCGATTGCTCCCGCCACTAGTGCGGAATCTTATGAAATTAATGTCGCTTTGTTGAATCTCGTTATGAAAGAACAATTTTCCGGTAGCCCTAATGAAGATGCTGCATCCCATATAAATACTTACATTGACTTGTGTGATACTCTAAAGAAAAAGGATGTGGATAATGATATTGTTAAATTGAAACTATTTCCATTCTCACTACGAGACCGTGTTAAAACTTGGTTTTCTTCTTCGCCTAAAAATAGCATTGATCCATGGAATAAGTGTAAAGATGCTTTTATTTCCAAGTATTTTCCTCCTGCTAAGATCATCTCCCTTAGGAACGATATAATGAATTTTAAGATATTTGATCATGAACATATTGCACAATCTTGGAAGAGGACCAAATTGATGATAAGAAATTGCCCTACTCATGGTTTAAGTTTAGGGATGATCATACAAAAAAATTATGCTGGATTGAATTTTGCATCTAGAAATGTTTTAGATTCCACCACAGGAGGTACTTTTATGGAAATCAAATTAGGAGAAGCTACTAATCTCCTAGATAATATTATGGCAAATTACTCTCAATGGCATACCGAAAGAACTTCTAGTAAAAAAGTGCATGCGATTGAAAAAATTAATACTTTGAGTGGAAAGATAGATGAACTTATGAAATTTATTGCTAGTAAGAGTTCACCTATTGATCCTAATTATATGCCTTTGTCCACTTTGATTGAGAATAATAATGAGTCTATGGATGTGATTTTTTGGTAGGAACAATTTTGGTAATAACGCATATAGAGGTAATTTCAACTCTAGACCGTTTCCTAGTAATTCCTCTAATAATTATGGTAATTCCTACAACAATTCTAATGGAAATTATAATAAAATAGCCTCTGATCTTGAGAACAATATTAAATATTTAATTAATTCTCAAAAGATTTTTAATGCTATGGTCGAAGAAAAATGCTTAAGATTGATGATTTGGCTAGGAACGTTGATAGAATTTCTAATGAGAATGATTCTTTTTAGATTAGATCTATGCCACCCAAGATTGATATTAATGATTATCTAAAAGCTATTCAAGTTTATATTGATAAAAGTAGAGAAAGAACCGCTAGGATGCGTGCTAAGAGAGATTGGTTTGTAAAAGCATGTTCTTCTAGTTTTTGCGAAAATAATGACGAGGATCTTAAAGTCATTGGTATGACTCCTATTGAATCTTTGTTTTCTAATATAAATCTTGATAAAGATGGGTCTGGAGATGAGTCAACTTTAGCTAGAAGGTGTCCCAATAATTTGGTGTTTAAAGATCGTAATGGAAAAATTGATAAAAGTGGGATTGGAGAGGTCAAAACTTTAAGTACCGATGAACCCACTCTTTTGGATTTCAAGGATTTTAATTATGATAATTGTTCTTTTATAGATTGTATTTCCTTGTTGCAATCCATGTTAAATTCACCTCATGCATATAATCAAAATAAAGCTTTTAATAAACATATTGTTGATGCTATGATGAAATTGTTTGAAGAAAAACTTGAATTGGAAATTTCTATCCCTAGAAAGCTTTCTGATGAGTGGGAACCTACTATAAAGATTAAAATTAAAGATTATTAGTGCAATGCTTTGTGTGATTTGGGTGCTAGTGTTTCCACTATTCCGGAAACTTTATTGGATGTGCTAGGTTTCCATAAAATTGATGATTGTTCTTTGAATTTGCATCCAGCAGATTCCACTATTAAGAAACCTATGGGAAGAATTGATGGTGTTCTTATTGTTTCAAATAGGAATTATGTGCCCGTAGATTTTATTGTGCTTGATAAATATTGCAATCCTACATGTACTATTATTCTTGGTAGACCTTTCCTTAGAACGATTGGCGCAATTAATGATATGAAAGAAGGAAACATTAGATTTGAATTTCCTTTAAGGAAGGGCATGGAACACTTTCCAAGAAAGAAAATTAAGTTTCCATATGAATCTATTATGAGGGCTACTTATGGATATAATACCGAAGATGACAATACCTAGATCTATGTTTTATGCCCAGCTAGGGGTGTTTGACGATAGCGCTTGTTGGGGGGCAACCCAATTTTTTTTGGTTATGTTTTTCAATAAATACACATTATTACTTCTGTAGTAATTTTGTTTTTGTGTTTTAATTCGTGTTTGAGCCAAGTAAGACCTTTGGGATGGTCTATGGTGATAGTTGATTTGATCTTGCTGAAAAACAGAAAATTTTGCGCTCATTGCCAGAATTTTAAAGATGGCATAAATGTGCTTTTGATCTGAATGTTTTACAAAAGATTGATATACAAATTTCCAAGATTGTCCTAATTTTTCAGAATTTTTGGAGTTACAGAAGTATACTAAGTTTCCAGATTGCTACAGACTGTTATGTTTTTGACAGATTCTGTTTTCTATGTGTTGTTTGCTTATTTTGATGAATCTATGCGTAGTATTGGGCCATATGAACCATGGAGAAGTTGGAATACATAAGATATTACACCAATATAAATTTAGAATGAGTTCACAAAAGTACCTAAAGTGGTGATTTATTATGTTATTCTAACGGATCTCATGGGTTTTCTGTTGAGTTTTGTGTTGTGAAGTTTTCAAGTTTTGGGTAAAGATTTGATGGACTATGGAATAAGGAGTGGAAAGAGCCTAAGCTTGGGGATGCCCAAGGCACCCCAAGTTAATATTCAAGGACAACCAAGCATCTAAGCTTGGGGATGCCCCGGATGGCATCCCCTCTTTCGTCTTCAATCCATTGGTAAATTTACTTAAGGCTATATTTCTATTCACCACATGATATGTGTTTTGCTTGGAGCATCTTGTATGATATGAGTCTTTGCTTTTTAGTTTGCCACAATCATACTTGATGTACACACCATTTGAGAGGGACACGCTTTAATCGTGAATTTATTAGAACACTCTATGTGCTTCACTTATATCTTTTGAGCTAGGCAGTTTGCTCCAGTGCTTCGCTTATATCTTTCTAGAGCACGACGGTGGTTTTATTTTATAGAAATTGATGAAATCTCATGCTTCACTTATATTATTTTGAGAGTCTTAAATAGTACGGTAATTTGCTTAGGTTATGAATTTAGTCCTAATATGATGGGCATCCAAGAGGGATATAATAAAAACCTTCATATGAAGAGCATTGAATATATGAGAAGTTTGATTCCTTGCATTTGTTTTGAGATATAAATATGGTGATATTAGAGTCATGCTAGTGAGTAATTGTGGATTGGTAGAAGTACTTGTGTTAAACTTTGTGACTCCCGTAGCATGCATGTATGGTGTAACGTTATGTGATGAAGTCGGAGCATGATTTAATTTTTTGATTGTCTTCCTTATGAGTGGCGGTCGGGGACGAGCAATGGTCTTTTCCTACCAATCTATCCCCCTAGGAGCATGCATGTAGTACTTTGTTTCGATGACTAATAATCTTTTGCAATAAGTATGTGAGTTCTTTATGACTAATGTTGAGTCCATGGATTATATGCACTCTCACCCTTCCACCATTGCTAGCCTCTTTAGTACCGCGCAACTTTCATCGATGCATTAAACCCACCATTTACCCTTCCTCAAAACTGCCACCATACCTACCTATTATGGCATTTCCATAGCCATTCCGAGATATTGCCATGCAACTTCCACCGTTCCATTTTATTATGACACATACCATCATTGTCATATTGCTTTGCATGATCATGTAGTTGGCATAGTATTTGTGGCTTGGCCACCTTTCATATTTTTTATACATGTAACTCCTGATCATTGCACATCCCGGTATACCGTCGAAGGCATTCATATAGAGTCATATTTTGTTCTAGTATCGAGTTGTAAGTAAATAAAAGTGTGATGATCATCATTATTAGAGCATTGTCCCATGTGAGGAAAGGATGATGAAAGCTATATATGATTCCCTCACAAGTTGGGATGAGTCTTCGGACTTTAATAAAAATAAAAGTGGCCAAAGAAGCCCAAATTAAAAAAAGGAGGCTAAAGAAGTCCAAACAAAAAAATTAGAGAAAAAGAGAGAAGGGACAATGTTACTATCATTTTCCACACTTGTGCTTTGAAATAGCACCATGTTCTTCATGATAGAGAGTCTCTTATTTTATTACTTTCATATACTAGTGGGAGTTTTTCATTATAGAAATTGGATTGTATATTCCAATGATGGGCTTCCTCAAATTGCCCTAGGTCTTTATGAGCAAGCAAGTTGGATGCACACCCACATAGTTTTTTTAGCTTTCATACACTTATAGCTCTAGTGCATCTGTTGCATGGCAATCCCTACTCACTTGCATCAATATCAATTGATGGGCATCTCCATAGCCCATTAAATTGCCTAGTTGATGTGAGATTTTCTCCTTCTTTTGGTCTTCTCCATGATACGTCTCCGTCATATCTACTTTTGCGAACACTTTTGCCCTTGTTTTGGACTCTAACTTGCATGATTTGAGTGGAACTAACCCAGACTGACGCTGTTTTCAGCAGAATTGCCATGGTGTTATTTATGTGCAGAAACAAAAGTTCTCGGAATGACCTAAAACTTCACGGAATGTCTATTTGGAAACAATAAAAAATCCTTGCAAAAGATGAAGACCAGGGGGCCCACACCCTAGCCACGAGGGTGGGGCGCGCCCCCTACCTCATGGGCCCCCCTGGAGCTCCTCCGACCTCAACTCCAACTCTATATATTTGCTTTCGGGGAGAAAAAACTAGGAGAGAAGGATTCATCGTGTTGTATGATACGGAGCCGCCGCCAAGCCCTAAAACCTCTCGGGAGGGCTGATCTGGAGTCCGTTCGGGGCTCCGAAGAGGGGAATCCATCGCCATCGTCATCATCAACCTTCCTCCATCACCAATTTCATGATGCTCACCGCCGTGCATGAGTAATTCCATCGTAGACTTGCTGGACGGTGATGGGTTGGATGAGATTTATCATGTAATCGAGTTAGTTTTGTTAGGGTTTGATCCCTAGTATCCACTATGTTCTGAGATTGATGTTGCTATGACTTTGCTATGCTTAATGCTTGTCACTAGGGCCCGAGTGCCATGATTTCAGATCTGAACCTATTATGTTTTCATCAATACATGAGAGTTCTTGATCCTATCTTGCAAGTCTATAGTCACCTATTATGTGTTATGATCCGTTAACCCCAAAATGACAATAATCGGGATACTTACCGGTGATGACCGTAGTTTGAGGAGTTCATGTATTCACTATGTGTTAATGCTTTAGTCCGGTACTCTATTAAAAGGAGGCCTTAATGTCCCTTAGTTTCCATTAGGACCCCGCTGCCACAGGAGGGTAGGACAAAAGATGTCATGCAAGTTCTTTTCCATAAGCACGTATGACTATATTCAGAATACATGCCTACATTACATTGATGAATTGGAGCTAGTTATGTGTCACCCTATGTTATGACTGTTACATGATGAACCACATCCGGGATAATTCTTTATCACCGATCCATTGCCTATGAGCTTTCCATATATTGTTCTTAGCTTATTTACTTATCCGTTGCTATTGTTACAATCACTACAAAATACCAAAAACATTACTTTTGTTATCATTACCTTTTGCTACTGTTACCACTACTATCATATTACTTTGCTACTAAATACTTTGCTGCAGATATTAAGTTTCCAGGTGTGGTTGAATAGAGAACTCAGCTGCTAATACTTGAAAATATTCTTTGGCTCCCCTTGTGTCGAATCAATAAATTTGGGTTGAATACTCTACCCTCAAAAACTGTTGCGATCCCCTATACTTGTGGGCTATCACTCCACAACCACTATATTCTATTCCACCTATAGTGCTATATCCATGGCTCACGCTCATGTATTGCGTGAGAGTTGAAAAGGTTTGAGAACACTAAAAGTATGAAACAATTGCTTGGCTGGTCATCAGGGTTGTGCATGATGAAATACTTTGTGTGATGAAGATGGAGCATAGCCAGACTATATGATTTTGTAGGGATAACTTTCTTTGGCCATGTTATTTTGAGAAGACATTATTGCTTTATTAGTATGCTTGAACTATTATTGTCTTTATGTCAATATTAAACTTTTGTTTTGAATCTTATGGATCTGAACATTCATGCCACAATAAAGAAGATTGCATTGATAAATATGTTAGGTAGAATTTCACATCAAAAATTCTGTTGTATCATTTACCTACTCGGGGACGAGCAGGAATTAAGCTTGGGCATGCTTGATATGTCTCTAATGTATCTATAATTTTTTTATTGTTCCATGCTATTATATTATCTGTTTTAGATGTTTTATATGCATTAATATGCTATTTTATATTATTTTGGGACTAACCTATTAACCTAGAGCTCAGTGCCAGTTTCTGTTTTTTCCTTGTTTTTGACTTTAACAAAAAACGAATATCAAATGCAGTCCAAACGGAATTAAACTTTACAATGATTTTTCTTGGACCAGAAGACACCTAGGAGGCTTGGAGAGATGGCCAGAAGAGTCCCGAGGAGGCCACAAGCCTCTAGGGCGTGCCCCCTGGCTTGTGGGCCCCTCGAGGGTCCCCTAACCCTAATTCTAGCTCTATATATTCTCACATATTCCCCGAACATCAAAAGTGTCCACCAAAAAACTTTTCCGCCACCGCAAGCCTCTGTTCCCGTGATATCCCATCTTGGGGCCTTTTCCGGCACCCTGCCGGAGGGGGGTTCGATCACGGAGGGCCTCTACATCAACCTTGTCGCCCTTCCGATGAAGCGTGGGTAGTTTATCATAGACCTAAGGGTCCATAGCTAGTAGCTAGATGGCGTCTTTTCTCTCTGTGATCTGCAATACAATGTTCTCCTCGATGTTCTTGGAGTTCTATCTATTCTAATATTCTTTTGCTCTGCGTTTGTTGAGATTTGATGAATCGTAGATTTATGATCAGATTATCTATGAATATTATTTGAGTCTTCTCTGAACTCTTTTATGCATGATTAAGATATCTTTGTATTTCTCTTCGAACTATCGGTTTGGTTTGGCCAACTAGATTGTTTTTTCTTGCAATGGGAGAGGTGCTTAGTTTTGGGTTCAATCTTGCGGTGTCCTCACCCAGTGACAGAAGGGGTAAACGGGCACATATTGAATTGTTGCCATCAAGGACACAAAGATGGGGTTTATATCATATTGCTTGAGTTTATCCCTCTCCATCATGTCATCTTGCTTAAGGTGTTACTCCGTTCTTATGAACTTAATACTCTAGATGCATGATGGATAGCGGTCGATGTGTGGAGTAATAATAGTAGATGTAGAATTGTTTCGGTCTACTTGTCACGGATGTGATGCCTATATTCATGACCATTGCCTTAGATATCGTCATAACTTTGTGCTTTTCTATCAATTGTTGAACAGTAATTTGTTTACCCACCGTATGTTATCTTCAAGAGAGAAGCCTTTAGTGAAACCTATGGCCCCCGGGTCTATTTTCCATCATATATTTTCAGATCTATAAACCAAAAAACCCAAACAATACCTTGCTGCAATTTATTTGTGTTTACTTTATTTTGTCATTTTATTTATCTTTTATACCTATCTCTATTAGATCTCACTCTTACAAGTAACCGTGAAGGGATTGACAACCACTTTTTCACGTTGAGTGCAAGTGTTTGTTAGTTTGTGCAGGTGCATATATTGGAGACTTGCTTGTGCCTCCTACTGGATTGATACCTTGGTTCTTAACTAAGGGAAATACTTATCTCTACTTTGTTGCATCACCCTTTCCTCTTCAAGGGAAAAATCAACTCAAGCTCAAGAAGTAGCATGCACCCCCCGCATGGTTCCATCAAGATGAAGATGACCACCATTTGGTATTTACCACCTCACCTACACCACTTGAGTGGAATGAGAAATGTAACGTAGGTGAAGGTGATGCTCTTGTTCCCCTAACGGACATTGATTGCTTGCATGATGTTGATCCACCTATTACCATGCTTCATGCTAGTTCGACTTCCCCATGCGATGATTTGCCCATTTATGATGAGTTTGATGATTGCCATGTGGAGTCTATTAGTTGTGATGCCATTTTGCATAAGATATCTTGTGATAATTCTCTGGGTCACATCATGTTTGAGAATCCGCTTGACTTGTTATATGCTATGCATGAGATCAACCATATGTCATATTTGCAATCTCTTTGTAGTAACTATGCATATGCCATTAAAATAAACCCAATTTGCACATTTGGCATAGATGACAATCCCATGGTTATTGGCATTTGTTTTTCTTATAATGATATTGATATGATCCCTTTGCCTCATGTCAATCTGCCATGCCATGACCACCTAGCTTCGAATATGCATTGTCTTGGATGTTGTTCATATTCTCCATGTGATATTTCTCTTATTACTCATGAGGAGACCCCCATAGTTTCCTCATACATGTTAGGAGATTTTTATCAATCCCATCCATTGCATGATCCCAATACTCATGTGCACAATATGCTCTCCATGAATAAAAATTCTATTGTTGTGCCATATACATGTATGCTTAATTTGTGTCCCCATCGTGTCATACATAACAACTATTCTTTCATGATGGTTGACATGTTCATATACCATGCTTCAAATTTCTTTGAGCATTGCTTGTTTTATGCTAACTTTCATGTGCACATACACATCATGATGGATGATGTGTACATTTAACATGCACACACATTATCTTGTTTGCCTATTTTTTTTGTAGGTACCCATGCTTACTTGTCAACCTCACAATCCCATGAGTTGTCGAAACGAGCTCTAGAGATCAACGATGACTTGGGATCCCATGGATTGGTTTCACACCATTTCCATTGCGCAATGACTTCGCGCATTTCTTCTACACAGCCCTCGCATGGTTATGGATTATTTTCATTTACATATTCTATCCCCATCTTACCATGTTCATTTTGCATGATATGCTCATTCCTATGCCTTTTCCATGCATTTGTAACCCATGCTTTGCATTACACTAATTGTATGTGTATTTGCAAGCTTGCTGGAGATATTGCTTGTTATTGCCATGTTTGCTTTGTACTCCATGCCTATGATGGTACTTTGATCATGATTTGCTTTCATGCTTGCGACATTTCATGTGCATTGCTTATGCCTACTATTTGCTCACATGACATGATTGCCATGATTTCCTCTAGTGTGTTGCATCTTTGCTCCACTAGTTTGCACGATATGATTACTATGCTTGCTTTGTAGCGCATCACCCATGATTCATACTTGTTCATTTCATGCGATTGACAGCCACTATTGCCATGCTTTGCACATGTTCGCTATTACATGTTGTCATATGTTTCCATATGTTTCCTCTCCCATGCTAGATAATTTGTCATGTATTGAGTGCAACAATGATAATACTCTTGCTCGTGAGATTGCCCCCATAACATTCTCGCATATATTTGGAGATTTTGACATATTTCTTGTGGAGCATGTGATGCGGAGCATCCCGAGGTCATCCCCATGGACCTACCATCGTCTCACCAAGTGCCTAGCGGACCCATGACATGAGCACGTGCAAGAGCTCTTGAAACCGAGGTGACATCTCTCCTCTCACATTTCCACTTTGATGCACATGAGACATGGCTACTACCTCATATGGACACATTGTGCATCCTCAGGTATCATGGAGAAGCCAAGGAGCAAGGAGAAGAAGAAGAGGAAGATGGACATGGAGATGGAGAAGAAGAAGAGCTGCGGAAGAAATCCCAGCCACCGGACGACCGGTCGGGATCGGACGTCCGGCGCCTGGTGCTCCAGCCGAACCCCAGCGAGCGGACGTCCGGTCCAGACCGGACGACCGGTGCCCCTGCACCCGAGCCAAACGAGCGGACATCCGACGCCTCCGGACGTCCGGCGACCGGACGACCGGCCCAGCCCAGAATCCGTCACTTCAGCACCCGAGCCAAAACGAGCGGACGACCGGCACTTACCGGATGTCCGGACGCCCGTGAACCACCGGACGACCGGCCCCCAGCGGACGTCCAGTACCTGGCTATGTCCAGTTTCAGGTTGAGGCCCATGTACCCCTTCACTTTGCCCCCCCATTTGCACTAAGACTATAAATAGACCTCTCCCTCCACCTAGCTAGGGCAGAAAAGGATTAACTCATATTTTGTGTGAGAGCTTTGCTCATTCACTTGGACACCTTTTCCTCGGAGATTCGAGCCTCCACTGGAGAAGATCCTCCAAGCGGATTCAAGACCCCTTTTAGGGAAGAACTCAAGACCTCCTCACAGAGAAGACCGGCTACCCTTGTATCGTCCTTAGTTGTCCGTGGATCATTTATCTTTCCTTATGTACTCGAGGATCTAGCACATGTGTGACTTATTCATGTTGGTTTAGTGTTTCCTCTTGTGTTTTCCCTTGTTTCCCTCCTCGTGTTCTTCCAGTTCATCGCGGGATCCACTCCTTTCGTGAAAGATCGGCCGATTAGGGTTCCACCCTACATCATCTTGGTATCAGAGCCACGTTGATCACGATTTTGGAGCCTCCCTGTTGTGTTGCTAGCCTAGTTTTTGTTGATTTTGTCCCTAATTCGAAAATTCCCCACAAAAATAGCCCCAATTTTTTTGTGATTTGTTGGTGTGTTGAAATTTTGTTGGATTTGATCCGTGAATTTGCTTCGTTTTGGGTGGATCTAGCTTTTCCCCCTCGTCTCCATCCTTTCCATCCACAAAATCCTCTAGATTCGATGAATTTCCACATCTCCACCACGAACCCTAGCAGGTCATCCTGTGCCCTAGATTCGCCCAGGCACCGGACGTTCGACCGCCAGCGGACGTCCGACGACCGGACGACCGGCCCGGACCGGACGTCCAACCAACACTGACTGAATTTTTTCAGCTTAGTCACCACCACCACCCCACATTTCCGCATACGCACTCCTACCACCTATATACCATCACCACTTCCGCATACCACCACCATTTCTTACCCTTTTCACACTCCGACACGTGTTGCCACTTCGAGCTTTGAGAATTTGAGTTGCGGTTCCGTATCATTTTGTGTTTCGGCTATCTAGGTACGGTTCAACATCGACATCACCGTCGCTCATCTTCACCACGGACGTGTCATCAACAACGACAACCTCGACTACACCTTGGTATTCGTGCCACCATTTTGACACCATACCGTAAGCAAGAAACAGTAACCTCGTCTTGGTATTGGACATATCATTCTTGCCATTACATTGATAGCCATCATAGCTTACTCCTTTGCGTTGCTTACCCATTGAGACTAGCCATTGAGTATTGCCGGCTACGAGACTTGTGCACATTAGTGATCATACTTCCCATAGCATACATACATCATTGTTGCATATCTTGGTATCATCTCTTGTGTCACAAGGTTGTCATCGCATACACAATTGCTATCTCGGTTTGTGAAGCATTGCATGAGAAAAGAGCTCAAACAACAAAGAGCCAAACAAGCTTTTAAGCAAAAGGGGACGATAAGCAAAGAGCTTTTAAGCAAGAACCATAGCATCATACAACATTACGATTGTCATACTCGATCATCTTGGATCATCGCATAGAAACACCTTGCATAGAGCATATTAGAGATAGAAGTCATTGCATTTTTGCTAAGTAGGTTGTGCACAAGTTCTTTGTATCCGCCTATTGTGCAATTGTGCTAGCGTCTCTCTAGTGTTGTGCAACAAGAGCATTTTTTTGGATTCCACATTTTGGCTCACCCTTGGTTGCATGAACCCACTTATCTTTTTGCGTGTGTATTTCCGTGTACCTTATATTGCTTGGTCTACTTGTTGCATTGCAATCTTGCGAATCTTTTCCAACATTATTGAAGCTCACTTACAATTGCATCAAATTTTGTGCCACCATCCTAACCAAGCTCCACCATAAGCTTTTACTTGTGTAGGTGTGAGAAACCGACAAGAATTGGTACCAATTGTGCTATTTCCTTGTCCTACATTGGAGTGATCATCGATCCACTTTCAACTTCGGTCAAGGTACATTTGGTATTCGTTCTTCTCTTTCTACCACTCACATTTTTCTTGGAATGATGGATAGTCCAAGTACTTCTACCAACCCTTCATTGAGCACGATGACGACATGAACTCCTACGTCACCAAGAGCCACCTCTTTGGTGCACAACGTGCTTTGCATCAAGAGCAACAAGCAATGAGTGAACGCATCGAAAACCTCGCCGCCGACTTTCGACTCTCAGAGCAATGCACAAGGGACTGCTTCGACCACAAGCTCGACGATCACAAGCAAGATAATGATGCAAGGATGGACGAGATTCGCGCTTTGTTGCTCAACCGCTCTTCTTCCACTTCGTCCTCTTCAAGAAGGACCCGCTCAAGTCGACACTCCGACTTCACCCTCTCCAGCTCAAGTACACCGACATCGAACACTCTACGCCGTGCCGCACGCAACGATCGTCAAGCAAGCCTCAATCCTCTACGCGACACCGACTCTCAAGAGCGCCGACAACGTCAAACCCAAGAGGCTTTTGCACTAGCACGAGAACGGCAACGACAATGCCAACATGAAGAGGAAGAGCGAGCGCGTTTACACCAAGAAGCACAAGATGCTGAGGCACAACGCCAAGAACAACAACTCCGTGAAGCTCAAGCACTTGCGGCGCAACAAGCCCTCCGAGATTCAAGTCGAGCCGTAGCCAACCGAGGCTGACAAGCTCCTGAACAAGAAAAAGCACTTCGCGAAGAAGTTCAAGAATGAAGATTTCAAGCTCGCGTGCATCGTCAAGTTCCTCAAGTTCCTCCTCGAGCTCTACAAGACCCTCCATAAGCTCGCCAAGAACATCAAGTTCATCAAGAGCATGAAGACAATGGAATTCATCCACGACAAGAGCAACATGAGGTTCACAACCCTCCTCACCAAGAGCAACACGAGATTGACAATCATCAACAACATGGACGTCATCATCCCCGACCCCAACACAATGAAGAGCAACGCTACGGCAAGCTCAAGTTCACCATGCCCAAGTTCAACGGAAGCAAGGATCCCGAAGAGTATCTTTCATGGGCATTGAAGGTCGACAAAATCTTCTGTTTGCACAACTATGAAGAAGAACAGAAGATCGCAATGGCATCCCTTGAGTTCCAAGACTATGTCCTCATTTGGTGGGAACAAGTTATCAAGCGCCGAGAGGCAAGAGGTGAACCACCCATCACTACTTGGGCACAAATGAAGGAAGTCATGAGAGCACGCTTTGTGCCTACCTACTACAACCGCGACCTCTTCAAGAAACTCCAACTACTCAAGCAAGTAACCAAGAGCGTTGAAGAGTACTACAAGGAGATGGAGATTGCCATGATAAGAGCCAACATCATGGAAGATGATGAGCAAACAATGGCACGTTTCTTGAATGGAATCAACCATCCTATCAAGAAGATCGCCAACTTCCAACCATACTCGAACCTCATCGAGCTAGTGCATCAAGCTACCAAAGAGGAACGTCAAGTGCAAGATGATTACAAGTATGCCAAGTTCTCATCCAAGTCATACGGCTTCTCCAACACCCAATCTTCAACAACTCCAACATCGTCTACCAAGGCTTCTACAAGCAACGTCGAGAAGTCGAGTTCCAAGAAAGCTTCGTCAACCCCAAGTTATCCTCCTACTACAAGCAACTTCAAGCTGAGAGCTTCATCATCATCAACCCCCACCGATGAGATCATCAAGACAAGTTCCTTCAAATGCTTCACATGCGGAGGCCGAGGCCACAAGTCCTACGAGTACACCAACAAGCGGACCATGATCCTCAACGACGACGACACTTACGACTCAATGAATGAAGGTGAAATGGACGCCATCGAGCAAGTTGCCATGCACCGGCAAGTGAACAATGAAGAGGAACAAGTCTTTTGCGATGAAGATTCAAGTCATGCTCTTGTTGTCTCCAAGGTCTTGACTCTCCAACATCACCAATAAGAAGAACAAAGATGCCACATATTCCACACCAAGGCCGGTATCAATGGAAGATCCGTCAAGGTCATCATCGATGGAGGGAGTTGTCATAATCTCGCAAGTGAAGAACTTTGCTCCAAGCTCCAATTGCCCAAGATGAAGCACCCACATCCATACAAAGTGCAATGGCTTAGCGACTCCGGCACTATCCAAGTCGAGCATCGAGTACAAGTCTCCTTCAAAATTGGCGCCTACGAAGATGCCTTAGAGTGTGACATCGTTCCAATGACCGTTTGCCACCTTCTCCTTGGACGCCCATGGCAATTTGATAGAGGAGTCATCCACAACGGCTGAACGAACCACTACATCTTCAAGATGAAGGGAAAGGAGTACGTACTTCGTCCCATGTCTCCTAGCCAAGTTGTCGCCGACAAGCAAGCCACACATCGTGGAGATAATAGTGAGAGAGCGAGCCACCAAAAAGAGAGTGAGCGCCACAAGCCCAAATCGAGCACCTCCACGATGAGTGAAAAGAAGAACTTAGTCCTATTTGCCACCAAAAGTGAGATAAGAGGAGTGTGTGAGAACCCATCTAGTGTACTACACTACGTCCTTTTGTGCAAGGACAATGCACTACAAGCTAACACCTCTCACACTCTTCCTCTAGTGTTGTCTTCTCTTTTGCAGGAATTTCACGATGTTTTCCCCGATGAGCTACCTCCGGGACTACCTCCACTACGAGGCATTGAGCACCGCATCGACCTCATCCCTGGAGCAACGCTTTCGAACAAAACTCCCTACCGCGTCAACCCCGAAGAAACCAAAGAAATACAAAGGCATGTAAAGCATCTCATAGACCATGGACATGTGCGTGAAATTTTGAGCCCTTGTGCCGTCACGGTCATTCTTGTGTCAAAACGAGATGGTAGCTTTCGCATGTGCTCCGATTGTAGACCTATCAATGCTATCACTGTTCGTTATAGGTATCCCATTCCATGCCTTGATGATATGCTTGATGAACTTAGCGGTGCCACTATATTTTCAAAAATTGATCTTAAGAGTGGTTACTATCAAATCCGCATACAAGAGGGTGATGAATGGAAAACCGCTTTCAAAACCAAGTTTGGGTTATATGAGTGGTTAGTCATGCCTATGGGTCTATCGGAAGCACCGGGTACTTTTATGCGTCTTGTGAATCATGTTTTTTGCCCTTACATTGGTGTGTTTGTTGTGGTCTACTTCGACGATATCCTGGTTTTTAGCAAGTCTCTCAAAGAGCATGTCACCCATGTCTGAACCGTTTTACAAACTCTTTGAAAAGAGCACCTCTATGCTAATATGGAGAAATGCCTTTTTGGTGTTGAAAAGCTCGTTTTCTTGGGTTTTGTTATTTCCTCTAAGGGTGTTCATGTTGATGAGGCCAAGATCAATGCTATTAAGACTTGGCCTGAACCAACCAACTTGCAACAAGTGCGTAGCTTTCTTGGCCTTGCGGGTTTCTATCATCGCTTTGTGAAAGATTTTAGCACCATTGCTTAGCCTTTGCATGCTTTGAGCAAGAAGAATGCGCCTTTTGTTTGGGGACCATCCCAAGATACCGCTTTCAATGAGCTTAAGAATTTGCTTACTCATGCTCCCGTGCTTGCCTTACCCAACTTTGACAAACCTTTTAAGATTCATTGTGATGCTAGCAGTAATGGCATAGGAGGTGTGCTAACGCAAGATAAGCGCCCCATAGCTCACTTTAGTGAGAAACTCTCCGGAGCGCAACTCAATTACCCCATCTATGACAAAGAGCTATATGCTTTAGTCCGCGTTTTGCATGAATGGGAACACTATCTTTTCCCTCATGAATTCATCATTCATACCGATCATGAAACGCTCAAGTATCCTAAGGGCCAAACCAAGTTGAACAAGCGTCATGCTAAATGGAGTGAATTTATTGAGTCTTTTCCTTATGTCATCAAGTACATTAAAGGTAAGGAAATTATTGTGGCGGATGCCTTTTCCCGCATATGCATGCTTGTTACTCAACTTGAATTGGATGTCATTGGCTTTGAGCATATAAAAGACTTGTATGAGCATGATCCTACCTTTGCTACTCCTTATGCCAAGTGTTTGACGCACACCTCTTGGGAATGCTATTTCATCAAAGATGGATATCTTATGAGAGCTAACTAGCTTTGCATCCCTGAGTCTTCTCTTCGTTTGTTGCTTTTGCAGGAATCTCATGGAGGAGGCTTAATGGGACATTTTGGACACGACAAGACTTTCAAAACGCTCTCCAAGAACTATTTTTGGCCCAAGATGTTTCACAACGTCAACCGCTTCACCAACCGATGCTCTACATGTCGCAAAGCTAAGTCCAAAGCTCAATCCCATGGCCTTTACATGCCTCTCCCAATTCCATATCAACCATGGGAAGACATTAGCATGGATTTCGTACTTGGATTGCCTAGGACTAGAAATGGAAAGGATTCGGTATTTGTCGTTGTGGACCGTTTCTCCAAGATGGCACGTTTCATTCCTTGTAACAAGATAAATGATGCTTCACATGTTGCTAATCTCTTTTGTAGGGAAATATTGCGTCTACATGGAGTGCCAAAGACTATCGTCTCGGACCGTGACGTCAAGTTCCTTAGCTACTTTTGGAAGACCCTATGCGCCAAGCTCGGAATCAAGCTACTCTTCTCCATGGCGTATCATCCACAAACCGACGGCCAAACGGAAGTTACCAACCGCACACTCTCCGCTCTACTTCGAGTACTCATCAAGAAGAACATCAAGGAGTGCGAAGAGTGCCTACCTATGGCCGAGTTCGCCTACAACTGAGCAAGACACTCAACAACTGGCAAGTCCCCCTTCGAGGTCGTCTACGGATTCAACCCATTGTCACCATTGGACATTCTTCCTCTACCACTCCAAGAGCGCATCAATTTGGACGCAAGTGCACAAGTGACACATCTCAAGAACGTGCATGAAGATACAAGAAACACCATCGAGCGCCAAGTTCAATGCCTTGCGACCAAGCTCAACTTCTTCAAGCAACCTATGGTATTCAACACCGGAGATCTTGTGTGGCTACACCTTCGCAAGGACCACTTTCCCCAAGAACGCAAGTCCAAACTTCGACCACGGGCGGATGGACCATTCAAGGTGCTCGCACGCTACAACGACAACACTTACAAGATTGACCTCCCGCGTGACAAGTACAACGTGAGCGATATCTTCAATATCAAGGACCTCTCGCCCTTCCATGGTGATGAAGAATTTGATCTGAGGACAGATCTTCCCCAAGGGAGGGGAGATGATGCGGAGCGTCCCAAGGTCATCCCCATGGACCTACCATCGTCTCACCAAGTGCCTAGTGGACCCATGACACGAGCACGTGGAAGAGCTCCTGAAACCGAGGTGACATCTCTCCTCTCACATTTCCACTTCGATGCACATGAGACATGGCTACTACCTCATATGGACACATTGTGCATCCTTAGGTATCATGGAGAAGCCAAGGAGCAAGGAGAAGAAGAAGAGGAAGATGGACATGGAGATGGAGAAGAAGAAGAGCTGCGTAAGAAATCCCAACCACCAGACGACCGGTCGGGACCGGACGTCCGGCGCCTGATGCTCCAGCCGAACCCCGGGGAGCGGACGTCCGGTCCAGACCGGACGACCGGTGCCCCTGCACCTGAGCCAAACAAGCGGACGTCCGACGCCTCCGGACGTCCGGCGACCGGACGACCACCCAGCCCGAAAATCCGTCACTTCAGCACCTGAGCCAAAACGAGCGGACAACCGGCACTTACCGGATGTCCGGACGCCCGTGAACCACCGGACGACCGGCCCCCAGCGGACGTCCGGTACCTGGCTGTGTCCAGTTTCGGGTTGAGGCCCATGTACCCCTTCACTTTGCCCCCCATTTGCACTAAGACTATAAATAGACCTCTCCCTCCACCTAGCTAGGGCAGCAAAGGATTAGCTCATATTTTGTGTGAGAGCTTTGCTCATCCACTTGGACACCTTCTCCTCGGAGATTCTAGCCTCCACCGGAGAAGATCCCCCAAGCAGATTCAAGACTCCTTTTAGGGAATAACTCAAGACCTCCTCACGGAGAAGACCGGCTACCCTTGTATCGTCCTTAGTTATCCGTGGATCGTGTATCTTTCCTTATGTACTCGAGGATCTAGCACATGTGTGACTTATTTGTGTTAGTTTAGTGTTTCCTATTGTGTTTCCCCTTGTGTTTTCCCTCGTTTCCCTCCTCGTGTTCTTTGTGTTCATCGCGGGATCCGCTCCTTTCGTGAAAGATCGGCCGATTAGGGTTCCACCCTACATCAGCATGCATGTCTTAATTCTTTGCACCATATACCTAGTGCCATGAACATTAAGATTGTTGCATCATATTATTCATGCACTTTTGCTACTAAGGGTTATGTGCAAGAGAATAGAACCATCATGATGGATGATGCGTTTATCTACCATGCGCATACGTTACTTGCCTTGTTGTGTGCATGTGTAGGATGCTTCAATTACATGTCAACTTCCACTTCACGTCAGTTGACCATCCGAGCTCTTGAGAGCGAGCCTCGTGCTTACATTCGACCATGACTCGCTTGTACACCACATTTCCTACCACTTCAACATTGTAAAGGAAGCACAAGGACACACCTTCAAGGTGACATCTTTCTTGAGCATGGATATTGTGGATCATACTACTTGTGTTGCTTGCACCATGAGACTTATTGGTCATCTTGGACCATCTGACTGCGCACATGTTAGAGATCTTGCTTCGACTAGTCATTTTCACATTTTTATGCCTCATGACATTTCACATATATACCTTGTGTGTTGCATCCAATTCTTGGATTACTTGCTCCTCTCATATGCTTGGTTGCAACAATGTCATTTCTTCAAATATGCCATGTCCAATTGATCGATACATGCTTAACTTGATTACCTCAGACATGATGAACAATTTCTCTTTCTATTGTGTTGAGTGCCACACAATTTTCACTACATCCTATGCACGTTATGCTTGGATTATCTTGCAATTGACCCATGTGTTTAGACACTTCAATTTATTTGGTATTGTGAATGATTCCTATGCCTACCATAGACCTTTCATTGAGCACTTTGTGCATGCTTGTTATGACATTGAGGTAGATGCTTATTCTCTTGTCACACATATTTGCATCACTACCTCACAATTGCATACTTGTCCCCATGATATCTTTGCTTGTGCTCGATTGATATGCTTACATGTCATGTGAAAATCCTTTGACACACTATGCTTTGCATGATGATGACACTTGTTTGGTGAATCACCTCTTGAATGCTTGATTTTGCACTAATGCTAACCACATTTGTTTTTCCAAGTGTTTGTTGTACTTGCTCCTTCTGAAGGAATCACTAGATGGTGCGACATTGGAGAGTGCCCATTACAAGCTTGAAGATGATGAGTACCTGGTGATTCTCCACTTCTACACGGCGAATCCATCTCTTCCCCATGGTGATTTGGTTTTTGATCCGAAGTAGGATCTTTCCAAGAGGGAGGGGATGATGCGGAACATCCTATGGACATCACCATGTCAAAAGTCCGTTCGGCAAGTGACATGTGTGACATCTACTTCAGATACACAAAGGTGAATCATCTCCTTTACGCGTGTTCACTTGACCCCTTCAAAGATGGTATACTACTTGACACTCCACTCGTGTGCATATATAGCTATTGTCGGAGCACCACGGACGAGGAGGAGTGCGAGCGCAAGTGTACAACTACACCATCCACGAGGGAAGTTTGGAAGCAATGATGGAACAAGACAATGCTGCTGAAGCTACAGCGGTCGGACATCCAGCGCCTGTGCAGCCATGCAGGAGCTGCACCAACAGACGACCAAAAGCATCAGTAGCCGGACATCTGGTGCCTCAGCAACACCCATACATCCGGCGTCCCACCTAGAAATCTGACAAAGGAGTACAACAGCTACGGCCATCAAATGGCCGGACATCCGGCACGAGCCCCGGACATCCGGCACCTCCTGAAGCCCAGGACATCTAGCCCCAGCCCGGACATCCGACACCTGCACGTGCACAGCCAGGCCAAAGGCCCATGTATCCCTCTCCTACCTACCCAATCGCCCCTAACACTATATATATGATGGGAATCATTGCATGCAAAACAAAAAATTTCTACGCACACGCAATGATCTATCCATGGAGATGAATAGAAACGAGGAGGAGAGTGTGTCTATGTACCCTCGTTGACCGTAAGTGGAAGTGTTTCAGAACGCGGTTGATGTAGTCGAACTTTGTTTGCGCTCGAACCGATCTAGTACCAAACGCATGGCACCTCTGTGTTCTGCACATGTTCAGTTCGATGACATCCTCCACCTTCTTGATCCAACAAAACGGCGAGGTAGTAGATGAGTTCCGGCAGCACGACTGAGGGAGTCCTGGATTAGGGGGTCCTCGGGTGTCCGGACAATTGGATATGGGCCGGATTGATGGGTCGTGAAGATACTAGCAGAAGACTTTCCCCCGTGTCCGGAAAGGACTCCCCTATGTGTGTATGGCAAGATTGGTGTCCAGATATGTTATTTTCTTCCCCCACAAACCGACTTTGTACAACCCTAGGCCCCTCCAGTGTGTATATAAACCGGAGGGTTTAGTCCGTAGAGGCTATCAGAATTCTCATAGGCTAGACAACTAGGGTTTATCCATTACGATCTCGAGGTAGATCAACTCTTTTAACCCCTATACTCATCAAATACAATCAAGCAGGACGTAGGGTTTTACCTCCATTAAGAGGGCCCGAACCTGGGTAAACATTGTGTCCCCCTTGTCCTTTGTTACCCTCGATCTTCAGAAACATAATTCTAGACCCCCTACCCGAGATCGGCTGGTTTTGACACTAACATTGGTGCTTTCATTGAGAGTTCTACTGTGTCGTCAATAGAAGGATCGATGGCTCAACTTGTCGTCAGCGACCATGCTATTTCCGGAGAAACCTTTCTTCCTGGTCAGCTCTTTGTGTTTGGCGGCTTCGCTCTGCGTGCCAATTCAACTGGTCACCTCGAGCAGATCGAAGGCTGCGTCCTGGTCATTAGATCAGGTTTGGAAGCTTGAATTACATCGCTAATGTCCAAGGAGATTTGATCTTCTAAGGATTCTCGCCCTCGGCCGCCGCTCCTCATCTACATGAAGGAAGCTCATCGGATCCACCATCAGATTCCGCTAAGGGATTGATCCTCATACCCACCGTGGCCTTAAATCCAGAGCGGGCTACTCTATCCGAAGACGGGGGAATAAACCACGTCGGACTCTCCCCTTTTACGGAGTTACCCGCCGAAGACCCAGAGGTGACCATGCCGTCAGCGGACCGAAGTCCAACAGGACTCTCCCTGTCGTCGAGAGGCCGGACTCATCTCTGGATGTCAACTCCGAACTTTCGAGGTCTGCGTCTACCGAGCTCAGCCAAGAGGTTATTACCGGACCTAGCCCCGCAGATCCTCATTCACCTGTCTAGTTTTCGCTCCTAAACGAAGCATTGGACCTAATGCGATCTCTCACCATTACGGAGGTGTCACTTCCAAACTACGCCCAGCCTGAACTGGGGGCTGAGAGCGGGGAATTTTACATCCCACCCACCACCCACTTAATAGCCACTGTCGAGGACCGAACTGATATGCTAGACTACGCCTCTGAATACTTCGACGGCATGGATGACGATGCCGGAGTTGAATCAGGCCAAAACCCGCCTATCACTAGGTGTTGAACGACCACTTCTACATACGACATGTACATGGTGGATACGCCCGAAAAGAAGGATGACGATGGCACTCGGGATCCGATCGAGGACAAGCTTGTCGAGGCACCCCCAAAGCGCCGACGTCAACGGCGCTGCTCACGATCACGTCGGGAAAAAGAAAGTAACACCGGCACCGGAGATAACAACACTCCAGACAACGCCGAAGACTCTAACCTCCCAGTTAAGCCTGCATTCGAGCAGGATGAGTGGGAGGATGGACAATTCAACCCAGACGAACTTGTCGATCATGAGGATTCGGAAGATAGTAACTATCTACCGGGCTCCAAGGAAAACGTTAGCCTCGGTAACGAATATTTTATCGTACCAGAGGAACCCCTCAAACAAGAACGCTTCAAGCAACAGCTTATCGCCAATGCGAGGAGCCTGAAAAAGAAACAGCAACAGCTTCAAGCCGAACAGGATACGCTCAACGACAGATGGACCAAGGTCCTGGCTGCCGAAGAATACGGCCTTGAGCAACCAATAAAGAGCTACCCAAAGCACAGGCTACTACCACAATTTGACGATGAGGCCTGATGACCCACAAGTATAGGGGATCAATTGTAGCGCTTTTCGATAAGTAAGAGTGTCGAACCCAAGGAGGAGCAGAAGGAAATGACAAGTAGTTTTTAGTAAGGTAGTGTCTGCAAGTGCTGAAATTGTAAGTAGCGAGTAGTTTGATGGCAAGGCAATTTGTAACGAGCAAGTAAAGATAATTGTTACAAGTTTGTAGCAAGGTAACCCAATCCTTTTGAGGCAAAGGACAGGCCAAAACGGTTTCTTATAATGAGCAAAGCGTTCTTGAGGGTACACGGGAATTTCATCTAGTCACTTTCATCATATTGGTTTGATTTGTGTTCGTTACTTTGATAATTTGATATGTGGGTGGACCGGTGCTTAGGTGTTGTTCTTACTTGAACAAACCTCCTACTTATGATTAACCCTCCCGCAAGAATCCGCAACTACGAGAAAAGTATTAAGAATAAATTCTAACCATAACATTAAACTCTAGGATCCAATCGGTCCCTTACGGAATAGTGCTTAAACTGGGGTTTAAGTTTCTGTCACTCTCGCAACCCACCATCTATTTACTACTCAACAATGCATTCCCTTAGGCCCAAATATGGTGAAGTGTCATGTAGTCGACGTTCACATGACACCACTAAGGGAATCACAACATACATACTATCAAAATATAGAACACATATCAAATTCACATGATTACTTGCAACATGATTTATCCCGTGACCTCAAGAACGAAGGTAACTACTCACAACCAACAAACATACTCATGATCATAGGGGTATTAATATGCATAATGGATCTGAACATATAATCTCCCACCAAATAAACCATATAGTAATCAACTACAAGATGTAATCAACACTACTAGTCACCCCTAGCAACAATCTATAGTTCCGGTAACAAGATTGCATACGAGAGATGAACTAGGGTTTGAGATGAGATGGTGCTGGTGAACATGTTGATAGAGATTGCCCTCCCCAAGATGGGAGAGTTGTTGGTGATGATGACGACGATGATTTCCCCCTCCGGGAGGGAAGTTCCCCCAGCAAAATCACTCCACCGGAGGGCAAAAGTGCTCCTGCCCAAGTTCCGCCTTGAGGCGGCGGCTTCGTCCCGAATGTCGTCCTCTGATTTTTTTTTCTAGGTCAAAACCACTTATATACCAGAAGATGGGCACCAGAGGTGGGCCGAGGAGGCCACAACCCACCAGGGAGCGCCAGGGGGGCCTGGCGCGCCCAGGTGGGTTGTGCCCACCTGGTGTCCCCACTCTGGTGTTTATTAACTCCAATATTTCTTAAATAATCCATAAAAAATCTTCGTAAAGTTTCAACCCATTTGGAGTTGTGCAGAATAGGTGGTCTGACGTAGCTTTTCCAGGTCCAGATTTCCAGCTGCCGGAATTTTCCCTCTTGGTGTGTTCCTTGCAAATTATGAGAGAAAAGGCATTAGAATTACTCCAAAAAGCATTATTATGGATAAAAACATTATAAATAACTGTAAGAAAACATGATGCAAAATGGACATATCAACTCCCCCAAGCTTAGATATCGCTTGTCCTCAAGCAAAAACCAAAATCGAAAATCATGTCCACATGCTTTGAGAGAGAGGTGTCGATAAAAACAAAATAAGGACATAGAAGCATCATGTTGATTATTATAACAGCAACGACATTAAACATAGGACTTTTATCATATACTTCTCATGAATAAGTAATAGTTCATCACACAATCGAAGTATAAAGCAAAAACTCTATTAGAAACCAACAAACTATGTTCTCAATCAGTTTTGCATCTACAATTCATCATCTTTTTAGGAAGAGTCACGTGTCGGGGCATTTAGGCAAGTCCAGATAGTCAACCAGCAGCATAGTCTTCTATGATTTCTAACACTCACGTTGTACCCATGAGCAAAATGTTTCAATCGAACACATATAAAGATAGGGGCTTATAGTTTCGCCTCCCAACATACTCACCTCAAGGGTGATGTCAACAATAATAACTCATGCTATATATATTCAACTGGACGTATGTGCCTAGGTCTTTCCTCACCACATGATGCTTGTCAAAAGAGAGAAATAAAAGGAATAGAGAGAAAACTTCTACTCTTTGCATAAAAGTAAAAGATAGGCCCTTCGCAGAGGGAAGCAGAAGTTGCCATGCGCTTATTTGTTTGAATGCTCAATCCCTAAGTGCAAGAGAACATCACGTTGTATTGCCCCTTAAGATAACAACCTTTATTATGTAGTCTGTCACTTTTATTCTTTGTCATCCAAGTTCGTACAATGCTCAGTTTTCTCTTACACCAAATGATCTCACACTTTTAGAAGCAATTTTTATTGCCTTTTTGCACCGATGACAAGTCACTTGAGGGATCTTGCTCAATCCCTAGGTAGGTATGGTGGACACTTGAAAAAGATTTGGGTTTAAGGGTTTTTTGGATGCACAAGTAGTATTTCTACTTAGTACATAATTTTTGGCTAGCAAAGATAGGGGGAAAGCATCACATGTTAAAGGATCTATGACAATATGACTTCTATGTGAATATAAACAAACATAAACCATTAAGTTGTCTTCCTTATCCAACTTCAACAATTTTGGCATAAAATATTTTGATGAGGGCTCACAATCACAAAAGATTTCTAGGATAGTATATCTATATGTGAATCTTCTCTTACCCTGTTAATTCTTTCATGAGTTGCATCATTGACTAATGTTATGTTATTCAGTCTCTAATAAAATTTCTACCTATACTTTTCCTTATGTGGTGCCATCACTTACCATAGGATTAGTATATAATCTTTTCATTATTTATTTCCTTTCTTCATTTATTTCCTTTCTCTTTTTCTTTCTTCCTTATTTATTTTCTTCATTTGAAACATGAAAGTAAAGAAAGGAAAAACTAAAACTAACTTCGTTATATAACTTGCACACGATTACAGGGATAGATCACTAAGCAAAGTCTCAAAAGAAGAAAGGATCGAACTAAACTTTATTTCATCTGAAAGAAAAAGATTGAACTAAGATAAATAAAAGCAAAAAGAGAGTGGGGTGATACGATACCAGGGCACCTCCCCCAAGCTTGGCGGGAAGCCAAGGGGAGTGCCCATACCCGATACTCAAATCTCCTTTCGGTGGTGAAGGGGATGACGGTGGTGATGAAGGAGGGATCTTGTCCTTGGAGAAGCTTGAAGAGACCACAGTAGGTGGAATCTGATAGAAAACAACAAGGAAAAAGAGAAAAGAGGATTTCTCCGCGATACAGTGATCAACAGATTCGGGAAGTATATATAGATTTTTTTTCATCTTGCAGGACAAGTATATGGTAGAAAAACGGAGTATGGGAGGTGTCCCAGGTGTGCCCATTAGGGTAAGCTTTCGGGGATTTTCTTTATTTCCAAAATTATAAAATATTCCAAAACTGATAAAATATATTTTTGCAGATTTTTCAGAGTCCGTTTACTTACCGTATCACGTACCTCCTTATTTTCACGATTCTGGAGTGTTCCGGAAGGACTCTTTTATGTGTTCTTCCGGTGTCAAAGTTTGGATAATATTACTTTCAACATTAATAGGCGTACCTAAGATATAATGCTCTATTCGTTGCCCAATGACAACCTTCGGGTTAGTGCCTTCAAAATTATTTATTTTGATGGCTCCAGACCGGTAAACCTCCTTGATGACATAGGGGCCTTCCCATTTCGAGAGGAGCTTTCCTGCAAAAAATCTAAAATGAGAGTCGTACAAAAGAACATATTCTCCAACTTTAAACTCACGCTTTTGGATTCTTTTGTCATGCCATCTTTTAACTTTTTCTTTAAATAACTTTGCATTTTCATAAGCTTGGGTTATCCATTCATCTAATGATCTTATATCAAATAACCTCTTTTCACCAGCAAGTTCATAATTGAGTTCTTTAACTGCCCAATAAGCTTTATGTTCTAACTCAAGAGGTAAATGACAAGCTTTTCCATAAACCATTTTATAAGGAGACATACCCATAGGATTTTTATAAGCTGTTCTATAAGGCCAAAGTGCATCATCTAATTTCTTAGACCAATTCTTCCTGGACCTATTGACAGTCTTTTGCAAAATTAATTTTATTTCTCTATTGCTAAGTTCAACTTGACCACTAGACTGAGGATGATAGGGTGATGCAATTCTATGGTTAACATCATACTTGGCAAGCATTTTACGGAAAGCACCATGAATAAAGTGTGAACCACCATTAGTCATTAAATATCTAGGGACTCCAAACCTTGGAAAAATAATGTCCTTCAGCATTTTAATAGAGGTGTTATGATCACCACTACTAGTTGGAATAGCTTCTACCCATTTAGTAACATAATCAACAACAACCAAAATATGTGTATACCCATTAGAGGAAGGAAAAGGTCCCATGTAATCAAATCCCCAAACATCAAAAGGCTCAATAGCAAGTGAATAATTCATAGGCATTTCTTGACGCTTACCAATATTACCTATTCTTTGACATTCACCACTAGATGAGACAAACTTACGGGCATCCTTGAAGAGAGTAGGCCAATAAAATACAGATTGCAATACCTTGTGAGCAGTTCTATCTCCAGCATGATGCCCTCCATAAGCCTCGGAGTGACATTTCCGTAAGATTTGTCCCTGTTCATGCTCAGGTACACAACACCTAATAATACCATCTACTCCTTCTTTATAAAGATGTGGGTCATCCCAAAAGTAATATCTTAAATCATAGAAGAATTTTTTCTTTTGTTGATATGTGAAGCTGGGTGGCAAATATTTAGAAACAATGTAATTAGCATAGTCAGCATACCAAGGAGTACCATTAGCAACATTTATTGTAGCTAACTGCTCATCGGGAAAACTATCATCAATAGGAAGTGGGTCAACAAGCACATTTTCAAGCCTAGACAAATTATCAGCTATGGGGTTCTGAGCTCCTTTTCTATGAATGATATGTAAATCAAATTTTTGTAACAAGAGAACCCAACGAATAAGTCTAGGTTTAGCATCTTTCTTTTCCATAAGATATTTAATAGCAGCATGGTCTGTGTGAACATTTACTTTGGAATCAACAATATAAGGTCTTAATTTATCACAAGCAAACACCACTGCTAAGAATTCTTTTTCAGTAGTAGCATAGTTCCTTTGAGCACTGTCTAGAGTTTTACTAGCACAATGAATAACATTAAGTTTCTTATCAACTCTTTGTCATAGAACATCACCAACAACATAATCACTAGCATCACACATAATTCAAAAGGCAAGTTCCAATTGGGTGGTTGAACAATAGGTGCAGATATTAAGGCTTTCTTGAGTGTTTCAAAGGCTTTTAAACAATCATCATCAAAAACAAAAGGAACATCCTTTTGCAAAAGACTGGTGAGAGGCCTAGAAATTTTAAAGAAGTCTTTAATAAACCTCCTATAGAAACCAACATGACCTAGGAAACTACAAATACCTTTGATGTCCTTAGGACATGGCATTTTTATCAATTGCATCAACCTTAGCTTGGTCCACTTCAATACCTCTTTCAGAAATTTTATGACCCAAGACAATGCCTTCATTGACCATAAAGTGGCACTTCTCCCAATTCAAGATAAGATTTGTTTGTTCACATCTCTACAAAACTCGCTCAAGATTGCTTAAACAATTATCAAAAGACTTCCCATAAACAGAAAAGTCATCCATGAAAACCTCAACAATTTTTCACAAAAGTCAGAGAATATAGCAGTCATACATCTTTGAAAGGTAGCAGGCGCATTACATAAACCAAAAGGCATACGTCTATAAGAATTGGTTCCAAAGGGACAAGTAAAAGTGGTCTTTTGTTGATCAGGTTGAGAAAATAGGTATTTGTGAAAAGCCAGAATATCCATCAAGGAAGCAAAAGTGTATGTGCTTAGATAATCTTTCAAGCATTTGATCAATAAAAGGCAAAGGGTAATGATCTTTTCTAGTTACTTTATTTAATTTTCTAAAATCAATTACCATTCTATCGCATGTAACAATTCTTTGTGGAATGAGTTCATTCTTATCATTAGGAACAACAGTAGTACCTCCTTTCTTCGGAACATAATGAACAGGACTTACACATCTACTATCAGCTATATGGTAGATTATACCTGCTTCCAGAAGTTTTAATATTTTCGTTCTTACCACTTCCTTCATTTTTGGATTCAACCGACGTTGGTGATCAACAACTGGTTTAGCATCTGGTTCCATATTAATTTTGTGCTGACATAGAGGGGGACTAATGCCCTTTAAATCATCAAGAGTATATCCAATAGCAGTTCGGTGCTTCCTTAGAACTTTCAATAATCTTTCTTCTTCATGTTCTGAAAGGTTAGCACTAATAATAACAGGATATAGCTTCTTTTCATCAAGATAAGCATATTTTAAGGTGTCTGGGAATTGTTTTAATTCAAACACAGGATCACCCTTAGGTGGAGGAGGACCTCCAAGAGTTTCAATAGGCAAATTGTGTTTAAGCAAAGGACGTTGTTCAAAGAAAATATCATCTATTTCATTTCTTTCATGCATATGTAAATTATTCTCATGGTCTAGCAAGTATTGTTCTAAAGGATCAGTAGGTGACACATCAATAGAAGCAAGACCAATTAATTCATCCTTGCTAGGCAATTCTTTTTCATGATGGTTCCTACTAAACTTGGAAAAATTAAACTCATGAGACTCATCACCAAAGCTAACACCCACAGTTTGTTTCTGACAATCTATCTTAGCATTAATGGTGTTCAAGAAAGGTCTACCAAAGATAATGGGACAAAATTCATCTTGTGGGGAACCAAGAACAAGAAAATCAGTAGGGTATTTTATTTTCCCGCACAAGACTTCAACATCTCTAATAATCCCACAAGGTAGTGTGGTGTCTCTATTTGCAAGTTTAATAGTGACATCTATGTCTTCTAACTCTGTAGGTGCTATGTCTTCCCTAATTTCTTGATATAACTTGTAAGGAATAGCACTCACACTAGCACCCATGTCACATAAACCATGATAACAGTGATCCCCTATTTTAACTGAAATGACAGGCAGGCCAACAACTAGTCTATTTTTATCCCTTCCATCAGGTTTAGCAATTCTAGCAGCTTCTTCACAGAAGTAAATAACATGCACATCCATATCTTCTTCTAATAGATCTTTAACCATGGCAATGCTAGGTTCTACTTTAATTTTTTCATCAGGTTTAGGTGTTCTAACATAGCTTTTATTAACCATAGTTGAAACTTTAGCATGCTCCTTTATCCTAACAGGAGAAGGGGGTTTCTCAAAATAAGCAGTAGGTACAACTGGATCAACATTATAAAGTATAGCTTCTTCTTTGACTAGTACCGGTTCTTTAATTTCTTCTTTAATAGGTGGGTAATATTTAAACCACTTCTCCTTAGCGAGTTCAACATGAGTAGCAAATGATTCACAAAAGGAGGCTACTATCTCAGAGTCAAGTCCATATTTAGTGCTAAATTTATGAAAAGCATCAGTATCCATGAAAGATTTAACACAATCATACTTAAGTTTAATACCTGACTCTTTACCTTCATCGAATTCCCAATCTTCAGAGTTGCGTTTAATTCTTTCCAAAATATCCCACCGGAATTCAATAGTCTTCTTCATTAAAGAACCATCACAAGAAGTATCAAGCATGATTTGATCATTATGAGAAAGCTGAGCATAAAAATTCTGGATAATAATTTCTCTTGAGAGCTCAAGATTGGGGAATGAATATAACATTGACTTAAGCCTCCCCCAAGCTAGAGCGATACTTTCTCCTTCACGAGGCCAAAAATTATATATATAATTCCGATCACGATGAACTAGATGCATAGGATAAAAAATTTGGTGGAACTCCAATTTCAGACGATTCCAATTCCATGATCCAATATCATCGCATAGCCTATACCATGCCAATGCTTTTCCCTTCAAAGATAAAGGGAAAACCTTTCTCATCACCTCATCTCCGGAAAAACCTGCAAGCTTAAATAATCCACAAATTTGTTCCACATATATCAAGTGCATATCAGAATGTTCAGTTCCATCTCCTGCATAAGGATTAGCTAGCAGTTGTTCTATCATACCCAAAGGAATTTCATATTCAATATTTTCAGTAGGTGCAGTAGGTTGAGGGGTAACCGATAACCCACAAGTATAGGGGATCGCAACAGTTTTTGAGGGTAGAGTATTCAACCCAAATTTATTGATTCGACACAAGGGGAGCCAAAGAATATTCTCAAGTATTAGCAGTTGAGTTGTCAAGTCATCCACACCTGGAAAACTTAATATCTACAGCAAAGTATTTAGTAGCAAAGTAGTATGGAAGTAACAATGGAAAAAGTAACGGTAGAAGTTTTGTAGTGATTATAACAGTGGCAACGGAGAAGTAACTAAGCAACGATCAATATGTGAAAAGCTCGTAGGCAATGGATCAGTGATGGATAATTATGTCAGATGTGATTCCTCATGCAATGGTTATAACATAGGGTGACACAGAACTAGCTCCAGTTCGTCATGTAATGGTTATAACATATGGTGAAGTGTCATGTAGTCGACGTTCACATGACACCACTAAGGGAATCACAACATACATACTATCAAAATATCAAACACATATTAAAATCAGATGATTACTTGCAACATGATTTATCCCGTGATATCAAGAGCGAAGGTAACTACTCACAACCAACAAACATGATCATGATCAGAGGGGTATTAATATGCATAATGGATCTGAACATATAATCTCCCACCAAATAAACCATATCATAATCAACTACAAGATGTAATCAACACTACTAGTCACCCCCTAGCAACAATCTATAGTTCCGCTAAAAAGATTGTATACAACAGATGAACTAGGGTTTGAGATGGTGTTGGTGAAATTGTTGATGGAGATTGCCCTCCCCAAGATGGGAGAGTTATTGGTGATGATGATGACGACGATGATTTCCCCCTCCGGGAGGGAAGTTCCCCCGGCAGAATCACTTCGCCGGAGTGCAAAAGTGCTCCTGCCCAAGTTCCACCTCGAGGCGGCTGTGCTTCATCCCAAAAGTCCTCCTCTGATTTTTTTTCTAGGTCAAAACCACTTATATACCAGAAGATGGGCATGGAGGTGGGCCGAGGAGGCCACAACCCACCAGGGCGCGCCAGGGGGGCCTGGCGCGCCCAGGTGGGTTGTGCCCCCCTCTGGTGTTTATTGACTCTAATATTTCTTAAATAATCCATAAAAAATCTCCATAAAGTTTTAGCCCATTTGGAGTTGTGTAGAATAGGTGGCCTGACATAGCTTTTCCAGGTCTAGATTTCCAACTGCCGAAATTCTCTCTCTTGGTGTTTTCCTTGCAAATTATGAGAGAAAAGGCATTAGAATTACTCCAAAAAGCATTATTATGGATAAAAACATTATAAATAACAGTAAGAAAACATGATGCAAAATGGACATATCAAGGCCCTTAAGCCAATAGCGTTAAGATTCCATTATGCTGACAAACCAGACTGACCACCACATGGATGAGACAAAACGGCTAATTACGCCGAATACCAGCCTGCGCCACCCCGCCATAGAGGCAAAGAGGCATCGGCTCTAGTTTACACATACGACTTACATCAGGACCTGGACAATAGAGCCGGCCAGACCAGATCAATCTACGGATCAAGGGGACGTGCTCCAACATGAGATGATGGCCATCAAGCCTGGCATGACAATCATCACCAAGTCTGGGCAGAGAACCGAATACAGACATCATCCGAACTCTATCGTGATGTGGCCCGATATAGAGGCGCCACACACCGCATGTGCTTTACCGATGAGGTAATGCAGCACCAATTTCCAGAACGGTTTACACCCATAACCCGTAAACATCGAGGCATACAATGGACCTATAGATCCCGCCGTATGGATTGAAGATTTTCTTCTCCACATTCACATGGCTCGTGGTGATGATCTCCATGCCATTAAATACCTTCCCCTAAAGCTAAAAGGACCAGCATGGCACTGGCTGAATAGCCTCCCAAAGAACTCCATTGGTAGTTGGGAGGACTTGGAGGATGCATTTCGAGATAACTTTCAAGGCACATATGTCCAGCCACCGGACGCTGACGACTTCAGTCACATAGTCCAGCAACCTGGAGAGTCAGCCCGCAAATCCTGGACTCGGTTCTAAATTAAAAAGAACCAAATTGTTGACTGTCTGGACGATGAAGCCTTAGCGGCCTTTAAGCACAGCGTCCGTGACGAATGGCTCGCCCGACACCTCGGTCAAGAAAAGCCAAAATCTATGGCAGCTCTTACCGCACTTATGACCCGCTTTTGTGTGGGAGAAGAAAGTTGGTTCACTCGTAGGAGCAATAGCACCAGCGACCTTGGCACCTCTGAAGCCAGTGATGGCAATGGAAGGCCATGATGTCACAAAAACAAGCGTCAGAACAATAATGAAGAAACTGAGGATACAATGGTAAATGTCAGATTCAGTGGCTCCAAACCCGGTCAGCGGAAGAAGCCATTCAAAGGAAATAGAGACTGTCCATCCAACTTGGAAAAAATACTAGATAGGCCTTGCCAGATTCATGGCACCCCTGACAAGCCTGCCAACCACTACAACAGAAACTGCTGGGGGTTTTAACAGGCCGGTAAATTAAATACCGAACACAAGGGGAAAGGACCTCAAAGTGAGGACGATGGGAGCCTCGTCCTCTGAACACATGGGGCAGAAGAAATTTCCCCCCGAGGTGAAAATAGTGAACATGATATATGTCACACATATCCCAAAGAGGGAGCGCAAGCGCGCACTAAGGGACGTCTACGTTATAGAGCATGTCGCCCCAAAATTTAACCCATGGTCAGCTTGTCCGTTCACTTTCGATCGCAGGGACCACCCAACTAGTATCCTTCATAGAGGTTCGACGGCCCTGGTACTCGATCCCATCATCGATGGATACCATCTCACTAGAGTCCTTATGGACGCCGACAGCAGTATGAACTTGATATATCAAGACACTGTCTGTAAGATGGGCATTGACCCATCAAGAACTAAGCCTAGCAATACTACCTTTAAAGGAGTAATACCCGGCGTGGAGGCCCATTGCACGGGCTCCTTAACATTGGAAGTAGTCTTAGGTTCTCTGGACAACTTCCAAAGCGAAGACTTGATCTTCGATATCGTCCCTTTCTACATTGGTTATCACGTGCTGCTCGGACGAACTACTTTCACCTGCTTCAATGTGGTCCCACATTATGCTTATTTAAAGCTCAAAATGCCCAGACCACGGGGCGTTATCACAGTCATTGGAAACATGGAGCGCTCTCTCCGTACTGAGGAGTACACCGCGGCCCTCGCAGCCGAGGTACAAAACGGCCTCATCAAGACGAACAACTCATCGGCCATCAAGACTCCCAACACTGCCAAGCGAGTCCAATCCACATTACAACATGACAACTCAGCAGATCTGGACATTGATTAGCAGTTCAGCCTCTGCCAATCGCCCCACAAGGTTGCGGTATACGTACCGCGTGTGCATAATTACACACTTAAAATACCTTGGGCAACGTCGGAGGCGTACGGTGGAAAAAAAAAGGTCTATACTATGGCTTGACCCTATTTGGACCTTAACCTTCTTTCTCTCTTTCTTTTTCTTTAGAGTACAGGTTCATTAAAAACCTAATCTTCGATTGTACAGGGGCTACTCTCTAAAGCCCCCCTTTCTTATAGACAACCATCAACTTCTCCTCTCAAAGGATTTCTCATCAAGGGGAAATGGTGCAGACGTGCAGCAGGGCGTCGTTCGGATATTTAAAAACTAATACCCTTTTCCACATAGCCCTGTGTAAAGCTTTACCTTGTGTAAGACTCTCGGCATGTAAAATAGCCTTAATATGTATGGCATTATCTGTAATAGCACATCTCAACGTATTATACAGGATATAAAGGAAACCGTTGATTACCACTTCTGTTTGGTACTAATTTCTTTTGTCATCTGTATCCCTTCCCCACTTCAGCTTGCCACACATGCTTTAGTCCGGCCTTGAAACACCGGGGGCTGTATTCGGCTCCGCACGTTCTCAAGTCCAAACACCTATAGGGTACTCTTCGGCATCACGAATATTGCACTATATGCATCGGCTCCGAATCATGTCTTTGGTCTATAGTTGGGTTGCCTGGCTCCTGTGCTTTCCACCTTTTGTTCCGCACGTTTGGCTAAGGTCGTAAAGGGAGAACTACTGCGATTGTATTTCTGGTTCGTCCGGTCAAATACCTCGGTAGAGAAAGCTGAAAACCGACTGTCATGATAAGACGAGCGCGGGTCAGCAATTCGGCAACTTAGTCTTATACTACAAATCAGTGGTGATTTATTCCATGTTATACGAGGGGCTGGTGTTTGTCCAACCGCGTGGAAAAGGCACCTTAGTTCGGATTGCCCCACACACAGAAGGGGCTAGTACTTAGCCCCACCGTCAAACTCCTATGGCTACATGAAAGTACTAAAGCCGCATAGTCTAATTGCCTGGTTCAAATTGCGGACACCTCCTTCACGAACCAAGACGTTGGATAAAGTGTGACCACGCGCGACATCGAACACCCCCGTAAAATCTACATGGGGGCTAAAGCCGACAACTGGCAACTTTCAGAAAAACGGCCGCATAGGAGAAAAATCACTAAAAAGGCGCAAACATATTACAAGCCCGGATTCAGAAACATAGTTTTACAGCTGATGAGGACATCAATACCATTGTTACACCCACAGCCCCTGCTGCTATACATACTGGACCAATTACTAGAGCTCGCGCACGCCAATTGAATTATCAGGTACTTTAGTTTCTTGGTAACGATTCTAATGTTCATGAGAATATGATGCTGCCTAATTTGGATACATTTGGTTTGCTTACAAATGAAGGGCCTAGCTTGGACAAGAAAGATGAACTTTTGAGCAAGTTCAAGCATGGAGATGATGGCATGCGCAAGGGGAACAAGAACGGACTTACAAGTGATGATTCTAGGACTTTGAAGCCATCATAATGAGTGCATGAAGCCTTGGACGACATATACAAGATGCCACTTCATAAATTTCTTCCAGAGGCTATTCTAGGTGCCGTGTCACCTTATTTTTGGGCCAGGAACATGTAATTTCGAAATACTTGATTATAGGCAGTTTTTAGAGTCCGTATGTGTGGGGAAACAAGAGTTAGGGTTGGTTTCGGACCCCTCCTCCAAGGGACACGAAATTCCCCCCTCTCTCCTCCATATATACAGCCCTTAGGGCATCATTTAGACTTTGGGTTTTGTTTAGATTAAAAGTTCGCCATAGCTGCAACTTCACATACTTCGTTTGTGTTCAACGACCAGACCAAGACGTCATAGAACCCCACCTTGATCAATAAAGCTTTCATCTTATATTCGCAATATCCAGATTGCAATCTCAGTTTCTTGCTTGTTCTTCGTTTGCTCGCAGGAAACAGACCCTCGTGGTCAGGTTGATCATGCTCTGGCATGGTCAATAACCCCTCAGAAGTTGGTTTAGTGATTGCTAAGGCGTGACGTCTCGCACGTTCGTAGTCGGATCGTCAAGGTCGACTCCCACAGAAAACGATAGCCACCATCTCATTAAAACATTGGGACATCTTTGCCTCTATCAAGTGGTATCAGAGTTCTAGATTGCTTGGTGAGATTTTACAATTTTCCGTAGTTTAGATCGAGTCTGTTCTTCATACCTATAGTCCATGAAAAAGCCAAAAAAGAATTAGGGTTGGTTCAACATATCCTAACCAGTCTGAGCCTTTGCATAGTCTTTTCAGTATTTTCCTTTGTTGAATTTGCGGTTGCATCATCGTGTCTAGTTGCTGGTCTTAGAATCTAGTCTTTTAGAGTTTTGAGTTCTGGTCATAAGTTGTCACGCCGCGGCCGCACCATCATCATCGCCCCTGCCATCTACCACCACCGCTTATCCGCCATCGATCCGTCTCCATATACCATCACCAATCCGTATCCATATACCACCACCAATCTGTATCCATATACCACCACCAATGCGTATCCATATACCACCACTGCTGCCATATCCTACCACCATATATCCACCACCAATCCGAGTTCCTTTCATATTACGTTTGTTTTCGAGATCCGTCTAATTTCTGATTCGTGTTTCCTTGCCTGAGTAGGTTTCGAAAAAAAAGTCTGGAGACCCCCGGGCAGTTTCTAGGCCAAAATTTCCGCAGGCAAAAATATTTTTCCCTATCCTATTTTTAGGCTTTTCTGAGTCTTTTGAGCCACGTGCCATCATAGTGATTTTTTGTCGCACTTTTTCATCATCGCTGCCCTGATTTTCGAAAAAAAGTCAAAAAAATTCATGCCCATCCTGTCAGTTTGACATGGGAAGAGTTTTGAGACACTTGCCATTATAGTGATTTTTCGCAAAAGAAAAAGAAAAAAAGAGGAGCGCCAAAACAAATAGAGCGAAAAAAATCCAGAGTGTGCTTTTCCCTTGTTTACATGCAGCGTTGTGATTTGTGATTTTCTTAGTGTTCTAGGCTCGTGTCTCTCGCACGGTCTAGACTAGGACCAGCACAGTACCGTCATTGAGCGTTTATTCAACTTTGCATATCTGAATTGATTATTCCTAATCTTTTTGCTACCATATTATAATCCTTCCTAGCTCCACATAAATCTATGTCGTGCGTTTGACTCTCCCTGGTAATCGCTCTATCCAAGCTTTGAGAGTTTTGACTACATCACTTGCCGATCACCGCCTGCTGCTGGGTAAGAACTGGTAAGAATTTAGATTTGCTTGACAGATTTGTGACACCCACCACCACAACTTGTTAGTAGTCTGTAGGATCATATTCTTGTGTGTTTCTATTGCTACTAACCATGGCAGGATCACAAGCGGACGAGATTGACTGGGAGAACTTGACGAACAAGGAGCTTCGTGATAAGTTTCAGCAAATGATGAGTGGAGAGGTGCAGGATGTGCTAAACAGATTTGAAGAGGCCATGGAGAAGATAGATGGCATGGAGAAGACATTCGAAACAAAGCTCGATAACAAGTTTACTGAATTGCTTTCGCGTTTTCCACCACCACCGCCGGCTGCACCTGTCGCACCTCTACAACAACAACAACAACAACAACAACAACAACAACAACAACAACAACAACAACAACAACAACAACAACAACAACGTCGCCTTCCAAATCAAGTGGGATGGGCACTGCGCGTTCCCATTGACCCTGGGCAAAATTCCGGTGCCGCTGTTGATGCTTCTATAGCTCCTGCTCCTGCTGCTACTGCCGAGGTGGAGGACCATTACGAGGATGAGGTTGATCAAAATCAGAACTACGTGCAACCACCAGCACCACCACCACCAGGTCGTCCTTAGGTATATCATCGCAATGGTAGGCCTGCACCACCACCTGAGGTACGAGATCATGACCTTTTTCCTAAGCTGAAATTGAATATTCCACCATTTGAGGGTAGATATGTTCCTGGTATATATCTTACTTGGGAGTTAGAAACTGAACAACGTTTTACATGTTTACAATATCCCGAGGAGAGACGTGTTCCTGCTGTTGTTTGTGCTTTCACTAGTTTTGCATGTGTTTGGTGGTCTGAACATTGTAGATTATATCCTATTCCAGCTACTTGGGCTACTTTGAAAACTGCTATGCGTACTTGTTGGGTTCCACCATATTATCAATGTGAATCACTTCAAAAATTGCAGCGCTTAAGACAAGGAAAAAATTATGTAGAAGTATATTATGAGGAATTACAAACTGGCATGATTAGATGTGGTATTGTTGAGGAGAATGAGGCTATGCTTGCACATTTTTATGGGTGGATTAAATAGAGGGATTCAGACCATTCTAGAGTATAAGGAGTATAATAATATCACTCGTTTATTCCATCTTGCTTGTAAAGCTGAACATGAAGTGCAGGATCGACATGCATTGGCGCATACTAACTTTTCTGCAGGTCGACCTTCATCATGGACACCGCGTGCATCCTCTACTTCCAAACATTCTACTACACCAACACCTCCATCAGCTGTTACCCCCAGCCGTGATACAAGGAAGCAGGCACAACCACCATTATCTGCCAAGAGCACACCTATCGGGCCTCCACAGAGTTCTTCTTCTTCCATGGCATCAACAGGGCACACAAGTGATATTATTTGTCGCCGTTGTAAGGGAAGAGGACATTTGGCGAGAGAATGCAAATCTCAGCGTGTGATGATTGCTACTGAGGATGGTGGGTATGAGTCCGCTAGTGACTATGATGAGTTGACTTTGGCTCTTAATACACGTGAAGAACACGGTGGAGATGATTCTGATCATGAGACGCAATACATGGCTCCTGAAGATGCTGACATGTATGAATGTTTAGTTGCTCAACGTGTTTTGAGTGTGCAGGTCTGCTACCTCTTGAGCAATGCGTTGGTTTTCCCTTGAAGAGGAAATGGTGGTGCAGCAAAGTAGTGTAAGTATTTCCCTCAGTTTTTGAGAACCAAGGTATCAATCCAGTAGGAGGCTACGCGCGAGTCCCTTGCACCTACACAAAAGAAATAAATCCTCGCAACCAACGCGATAAGGGGTTGTCAATCCCTACACGGTCACTTACGAGAGTGAGATATGATAAGATAATATTTTTGGTATTTTTATGATAAAGTTGCAAAGTAAAATAAAAGTCAATGAAAATAACTAAGTGTTGGAAGATTAATATGATGGAAGATAGACCCGGGGGCCATAGGTTTCACTAGTGGCTTCTCTCAAGAGCATAAGTATTTTACGGTGGGTGAACAAATTACTGTTGAGAAATTGACAGAATTGATCATAGTTATGAGAATATCTAGGTAAGATCATGTATATAGGCATCACGTCTGAGACAAGTAGACCGACTCCTGCCTGCATCTACTACTATTACTCCACACATCGACCGCTATCCAGCATGCATCTAGAGTATTAAGTTCATAAGAACAGAGTAACGCTTTAAGCAAGATGACATGATGTAGAGGGATAAATTCATGCAATATGATAAAAAAACATCTTGTTATCCTCGATGGCAACAATACAATACGTGCCTTGCTGCCCCTACTGTCACTAGGAAAGGACACCGCAAGATTGAACCCAAAGCTAAGCACTTCTCCCATTGCAAGAAAGATCAATCTAGTAGGGCAAACCAAACTGATAACTCGAAGAGACTTGCAAAGATAACCAATCATACATAAAAGAATTCAGAAGATCCAAATATGGTTCATAGATAAACTTGATCATAAACCCACAATTCATCGGTCTCAACAAACACACCGCAAAAGAAGATTACATCGAATAGATCTCCACGAGAGAGGGGGAGAACATTGTATTGAGATCCAAAAAGAGAGAAGAAGCCATCTAACTAATAACTATGGACCCGAAGGTCTGGGGTAAACTACTCACACATCATCGGAGGGGCTATGGTGTTGATGTAGAAGCCCTCCGTGATCGATGCTACCTCCGGCGGAGCTCCGGAACAGGCCCCAAGATGGGATCTCGTGGATACAGAAAGTTGCAGCAGTGGAATTAGGGTTTTTGCTCAGTCTCTGATCGTTTGGGGGTACATGGGTATATATAGGAGGAAGAAGTACGTCAGTGGAGCAACAGGGGGCCCACGAGGGTGGAGGGCACGCCTGGGGGGGGGGGGGGGGTAGGTGCGCCCCCCTACCTCGTGGCTTCCCTGTTGGTTGCTTAACGTAGGGTCCAAGTCTCCTGGATCATGTTCGTTCCGAAAATCACGTTCCCGAAGGTTTCATTCCGTTTGGACTCCATTTGATATTCTTTTTCTGCGGAACTCTGAAATAGGAAAAAAAAGCAATTCTGGGCTGGGCCTCCGGTTAATAGGTTAGTCCCAAAAATAATATAAAAGTGAATAATAAAGCCCAATAATGTCCAAAACAGAAGATAATATAGCATGGAGCAATAAAAAATTATAGATAGTTGGAGACGTATCAAGCATCCCCAAGCTTAATTCCTGCTCGTCCTTGAGTAGGTAAATGATAAAAACGGAATTTTTTATGTGGAATGCTACTAGGCATAATTTCAATGTAATTCTTCTTAATTGTGGCATGAATATTCAGATCCGAAAGATTCAAGATAAAATTTTAATATTGATATAGAAATAATAATACTTCAAGCATACTAACTAAGAAATTATGTCTTCTCAAAATAACATGGCCAAAGAAAGTTCATCCCTACAAAATCATATAGTTTAGTCATGCTCCATTTTCGTCACACAAGAATGCTCTCATCATGCACAACCCCGATGACAAGCCAAGGAATTGTTTCATACTTTAGTAATCTCAAACTTTATAAACCTTCACGCAATACATGAGCGTGAGCCATGGATATAGCACTATGGGTGGAATAGAGTATAATGATGGGGGTTATGTGGAGAAGACAAAAAAGGAGAAAGTCTCACATCAACGAGGCTAATCAATGAGCTATGGAGATGCTCATCGATTGATGTTAATGCAAGGAGTATGGATTGCCATGCAACGGATGTACTAGAGCTATAAATGTATGAAAGCTCAACAAAAGAAACTAGTGGGTGTGCATCCAACTTGCTTGCTCACGAAGACCTAGGGCACTTGAGGAGGCCCATTGTTGGAATATACAAGCCAAGTTCTATAATGAAAAATTCCCACTAGTATATGAAAGTGACAAAACAAGAGACTCTCTATCATGAAGATCATGGTGCTACTTTGAAGCAAAAGTGTGGAAAAAAAGGATAGTAGCATTGTCCCTTTTCATTTATTTATTTTGGGCCTTCTTTTTTGGCCTTTCCCTTTTTTATTGGGACAATGCTCTATTAAATGATGATCATCACACTTCTATTTATTTACAACTCAATGATTACAACTCGATACTAGAACAAGGTATGACTGTATATGAATGCCTCCGGCGGTGTACCGGGATATGCAATGAACCAAGAGTGACATGTACGAAAGAATTATGAACGGTGGCTTTGCCACAAATACTATGTCAACTACATGATCATGCTAAACAATATGACAATGATGAACGTGCCATTATAAACGGGATGATGGAAAGTTGCAAGGAAATATATCTCGGAATGGCTATGGAAATGCCATAATAGGTAGGTATGGTGGCTATTTTGAGGAAGATATAAGGAGGTCTATGTGTGAAAGAGAGTATCATATCACGGGGTTTGGTTGCACCGGCGAAGTTTGCACCAACTCTCAATGTGAGAAAGGGCAATGCACGGTACCGAAGAGGCTAGCAATGATGGAAAGGTGAGAGTGTGTATAATCCATGGACTCAAAATTAGTCATAAAGAACTCACGTACTTATTGCAAAAATCTACAAGTCATCAAAAACCAAGCACTACGCACATGCTCCTAGGGGGATAGATTGGTAGGAAAAGACCATCGCTCGTCCCCGACCGCCACTCATAAGGAGGACAATCAAAGAACACCTCATGTTTCAAATTTGTTACATAACGTTTAACATACGTGCATGCTACGGGACTTGCAAACTTCAACACAAGTATTTCTCAAATTCACAACTACTCAACTAGCACAACTTTAATATCACTACCTCCATATCTCAAAACAATCATCAAGCATCAAACTTCTCTTAGTATTCAAAACACTCATAAGAAAAATTTTACTAATCTTGAATACATGGCATATTAGGATTATTTAAGCAAATTACCATGCTATTTAAGACTCTAAAAATAATATAAGTGAAGCATGAGAGATCAACAATTTCTATAAAACAAATCCACCACCGTGCTCTAAAATATATAAGTGAAGTACTAGAGCAAAACTATATAACTCAAAAGATATAAGTGAAGCACATAGAGTATTCTAATAATTTCCGAATCATGTGTGTCTCTCTCAAAAGGTGTGTACAGAAAAGATGATTGTAGTAAACTAAAAAGCAAAGACTCAAATCATACAATACGCTCCAAGTAAAAGACATATCATGTGGTGAATAAAAATATAGCTTCAAGTAAAGTTACCGATGGAAGTAGACGAAAGAGGGGATGCCTTCCGGGGCATCACCAAGCTTTGGCTTTTTGGTGTCCTTAGATTATCTTGGGGGTTCCATGGGCATCCCCAAGCTTAGGCTCTTGCCATGCCTTGTTCCATAATCCATCAAATCCTTACCCAAAACTTTAAAACTTCACAACACAAAACTTAAAGAAGAAAATCTCGTGAGCTCCGTTAGCGAAAGAAAACAAAAGACCACTTCAAGGTACTGTAATGAACTCATTATTTATTTATATTGGTGTTAAACCTATTGTATTCCAACTTCTCTATGGTTTATAAACTATTTTACTAGCCATAGATTCATCAAAATAAGCAAACAACACACGAAAAACAGAATCTGTCAAAAACAGAACAGTCTGTAGTAATCTGTAGCTAGCGCAAGATCTGGAACCCCAAAAATTCTAAAATAAATTGCTGGACGTGAGGAATTTATCTATTAATCATCTGAAAAAATAATTAACTAAATATAACTTTCCAAATAAAAATGGCAGAAGTGCTCGTGAGCGCTAAAGTTTCTGTTTTTTATAGCAAGATTAACAAGACTTTCCCCAAGTCTTCTCAACGGTTCTACTTGGCACAAACACTAATTAAACACAAAAAACACAACCGAAACAGAGGCTAGATAAATTATTTATTACTAAACAGGAGCAAAAAGCAAGGAATAAAAATAAAATTGGGTTGCCTCCCAACAAGCGCTATCGTTTAACGCCCCTAGCTAGGCATAAAAAGCAAGGATAGATCTAGGTATTGCCATCTTTGGTAGGTAATTCTTCAATGAGGCATCTACCATCCTTAGGAATTTCTTTATTTTTATTGATTATCAAACTTTTAGGCACAAGATTGAAAATTCATTTGTAACAAATGGTTCCTTCATGATAGCAAAAAGATTGGGATGAATACTTATAGATTTGAGATCCGCAGTCTCCTTACTAGAGGATTCACACTTATTTTTAGGAACATACATAAGCTTGGCAATTTTAGTGGGAGGACTTGGAGTATTCTTTACAGAAGGAAAAGCGGTTCCCAAGTTGGTAATAATATCCTCAAGTTTATCGATTCTAGTGGAATCCTGATTTATTTTCTCATTAACTATAGGTTCCTTTTCTTTAATATTTTCAAAGTGACTCCTACTTTAGAACCATATTAAGTGATTCGGTTGTGGATCTTTTTATCCAAATTTTCAATTAACTCTACAGTAGCAACCTTATTCTCGATAATTTCAAGTCTTTGCATTACATGCTCCAAAGTTAACATAGTTCCATTAACCAAAAGAGGTGGTGAGCCAAACAAATCTATCATAGCATTATAAGAATCAAAAGTATGGCTACCCAAGAAGTTCCCTCCGGTAATGGTATCAAGGATATATTTGTACCAAGGAGTAGCGCCTACATAAAAATTGCAAAGAAGAATGGAAGTAGATTGCTTCCTGGTAGATCTATTTTGAGCATTGCAAATTCTGTACCAAGCGTCTTTTAGATTTTCTCCCTCCCTTTGCTTAAAATTTAGAACTTCATTCTCGGGAGACAATGGAGAAGATAGAGGACTCGCCATAACAACAAGCAAACAGAAAAGAGGCGAACGGAAAAGAGAGGGCGAATAAAACGGCAAGGGTGAAGTGGGGGAGAGGAAAACGAGAGGCAAATGGCAAATAATGTAATGTGGAAGATAAGGGTTTGTGATGGGTACTTGGTATGTTGACTTTTGCATAGACCTCCCCGGCAATGGCGGCAGAAATCCTTCTTGCTAACTCTTGAGCACTGCGTTGTTTTCCCTTGAAGAGGAAAGGGTGATGCAGCAAAGTAGCGTAAGTATTTCCCTCAGTTTTTTAGAACCAAGGTATCAATCCAGTAGGAGGCTACGCGCGAGTCCCTCGGACCTACACAAAACAAATAAATCCCCGCACCCAACGCGATAAGGGGTTGTCAATCCCTACACGGTCACTTACGAGAGTGAGATCTGATAGATATGATAAGATAATATTTTTGGTATTTTTATGATAAAGATGCAAAGTAAAATAAAAGGCAATGAAAATAACTAAGTGTTGGAAGATTAATATGATGGAAGATAGACCTGGGGGCCATAGGTTTCACTAGTGGCTTCTCTCAAGAGCATAAGTATTTTACGGTGGGTGAACAAATTACTGTTGAGCAATTGACAGAATTGAGAATAGTTATGAGAATATCTAGGTATGATCATGTATATAGGCATCACATCCGAGACAAGTAGATCGACTCTTGCCTGCATCTACTACTATTACTCCACACATCGACCGCTATCCAGCATGCATCTAGAGTATTAAGTTCATAAGAATAGAGTAACGCTTTAAGCAAGATGACATGATGTAGAGGGATAAATTCATGCAATATGATAAAAAAAACATCTTGTTATCCTTGATGGCAACAATAAAATACGTGCCTTGCTACCCCTACTGTCACTGGGAAAGGACACAACGAGATTGAACCCAAAGCTAAGCACTTCTCCCATTGCAAGAAAGATCAATCTAGTAGGCCAAACCAAACTGATAATTCGAAGAGACATGCAAAGATAACCAATTATACATAAAAGAATTCAGAAGATCCAAATATTGTTCATAGATAAACCCACAATTCATCGGCCTCTACAAACACACCGCAAAAGAAGATTACATCGAATAGATCTCCACGAGAGAGGGGGAGAACATTGTATTGAGATCCAAAAAGAGAGAAGAAGCCATCTAGCTAATAACTATGGACCCGAAGGGCTATGGTGTTGATGTAGAAGCCCTCTGTGATCGATGCCCCCTCTGGCGGAGCTCCGAAACAGGCCCCAAGATGGGATCTCATGGATACATAAAGTTACGGCAGTGGAATTAGGGTTTTGGCTCCGTCTCTGATCGTTTGGGGGTACGTAGGTATATATAGGAGGAAGGAGTACATTGGTGGAGGAACAGGGGGCCCACGAGGGTGGAGGTTGCGCCTGGGGGGGTAGGCGTGCCCCCTACCTCGTGGCTTCCCTGTTGGTTGCTTGACGTAGGGTCCAAGTCTCCTGGATCATGTTCGTTCCGAAAATCACGTTCCTGAAGGTTTCATTCCGTTTGGACTCCGTTTGATATTCTTTTTCTGCGAAACTCTGAAATAGGCAAAAAACAACAATTCTGGGATGGGTCTCCGGTTAATAGGTTAGTCCCAAAAATAATATAAAAGTGAATAATAAAGCCCAATAATGTCCAAAACAGAAGATAATATAGCATGGAGCAATCAAAAATTATAGATACGTTGGAGACGTATCAAGGTCACACAAGCTGAGCAAAATCAGAGGCATAATTTTCTGTTCGCGTCATCGTAGATGGAGGGAGCTTCAACAACTTGGCTAGTATGGAGATGGTGGAGAAGCTATCCCTCACCACAAGACCACATCCACATTCTTACTATATCCAATGGTTCAAGAACAGCGGCAGGGTTAAGGTAACATGTATTGTTCGTGTGCATTTTAGTATCTCTACATATGCTGAATATGTTGACTATGATGTGGTACCCATGCAAGCATGTTCCTTATTACTTGGTAGACCATGGCAATTTGATAAAAATTATGTACACCATGGTAGAAATAATCAGTATACTCTTGTTCATAAGGATAGCCATATTACTTTGCTTCCTATGACTCCTGATTCCATTTTGAAAGATGATATTAATAGAGGTAATAAAGCAAAACAGAAGAAAAATAGGAGTGAAAATCAGATTGTGGCAAAATAATTTGAGCAACAAATGAAACCTAATAATAAACCATCTAGTGTTGCTTCTGAAATTAAATTGAAAATTGCATGTTTACTTGCCACAAAATCTGATATTGGTGCGGAAAGAGGCATTATTTTCATTCGAGGACGTGCCTTCCTCTTTGCCCCTGCTGTCAGTCACATTTTGCAGGAGTTTGCTGATGTCTTTCCACAAGACGTGCCACCGGGATTACCACCTATTCGAGGGATTGAGCATGAAATTGACTTAATTCCCGGTGCATCGCTACCCAACCGTGCACCATACCGTACCAATCCAGAGGAGACAAAGGAGATTATGCGTCAAGTACAGGAGCTACTCGACAAAGGTTATATACATGAATCTTTTAGTCCTTGTGATGTTCCTATTATACTAGTGCCTAAAAAGGATGGTACGTAGCATATGTGTGTTGATTGTAGAGGCATTAATAATATTACTATTCCTTATCGTCATCCTATTCCTAGGCTAGATGATATGCTTGCTGAATTGAGTGGCTCTACAATATTCTCCAAAGTTGATTTGCGTAGTGGATACCATCAAATTCGTATGAAATTGGGAGATAAATGGAAAACAACATTTAAAACTAAGTTTGGATTATATGAGTGGTTAGTCATGCCTTTTGGGTTAACTAATGCACCTAGTACTTTATGATACTAATGAATGAAGTTTTACGTGCTTTCATTGGACGATTTGTGGTAGTCTATTTTGATGATATACTGATTTATAGCAAATCTTTGGAAGAACATTTGGAACATTTACGTGTTGTTTTTATTGCTCTACGGGATGCACGTTTGTTTGGTAACCTTGGGAAGTGAACCTTTTGCACCGACCGAGTATCTTTTCTTGGCTATGTTGTTACTCCACAGGGAATTAAAGTTGATAAAGCCAAGATTGAAGCTATTGAGAGTTGGCCTCAGCCCAAAATGGTCACACAAGTGAGGAGTTTTCTTGGCCTCGCCGGATTCTATAGGCGTTTTGTGAGAGATTTCAGCACCATTGATGCACCTCTCAATGATCTTACAAAGAAGGATGTGCCTTTTGTTTGGGGTACCGCACAGGAAGAAGCCTTCACGGTATTGAAAGATAAGTTGACACATGCTCCTTTACTCCAACTTCCTGATTTTAATAAGACTTTTGAGCTTAAATGTGATGCTAGTGGAATTGGATTAGGAGGTGTGTTATTACAAGATGGCAAACTTGTTGCATACTTTTCGGAAAAATTGAGTGGGCCTAGTCTGAATTATTCTACTTATGATAAAGAATTATATGCTCTTGTTCGGACTTTAGAGACATGGCAACATTATTTATGGCCCAAAGAATTTGTTATACCTTCTGATAATGAATCTTTGAAACATACTAAAAGTCAAGCTAAACTGAATCGTAGACATGCTAAATGGGTTGAATTCATTGAGACCTTCCCTTATGTTATAAAACACAAGAAGGGTAAAGAAAATGTTATTGCTGATGCATTGTCTCGTCGCTATACTATGCTTTCACAACTTGACTTCAAAATATTTGGTTTGGAGACCATCGAAGATCAATATGTGCATGATGTTGATTTTAAAGATGTAATGCAGAATTGTAAAGAAGGAAGAATGTGGAACAAGTTTGTCGTTAATGATGGATTTCTGTTCCGTGCTAACAAGCTATGCATTCCAGCTAGCTCTGTTTGTATTTTGTTGTTGAAGGAGGCGCATGGAGGAGGACTAATGGGACACTTTGGCGTGAAGAAGACGGAGGACGTACGTGCTACACATTTATTTTGGCCAAAGATGAGACGGGATGTTGAGTGTTTTGTTGCTCGCTGCACTACATGTTAAAAAGCTAAGTCGCGACTCAATCCTCATGGTTTATATATGCCTTTGCCTGTACCTAGTGTTCCTTGGGAGGATATATCTATGGACTTTGTTTTAGGTTTACCTCGACCAAAGAAGGGGAGGGATAGCATATTTGTTGTCGTTGATAGGTTCTCGAAAATGGCATACTTTATACCATGTCATAAAAGCGATGATGTTGTTAATGTTGTTGATTTGTTCTTTTGTGAAATTATTCTCTTGCATGGTGTGCCAAATACTATTGTTTCATATCGTGATACTAAATTTCTTAGCCACTTTTGGAGATGTTTATGGGCTAAGTTGGGGACTAAACTGCTTTTTAGTACTACTTGTCACCCCCAAACTGATGGACAAACTGAAGTAGTCAATAGAACATTGTCTACTATGCTTAGGGCTGTTTTGTAGAATAATAAGAAAATGTGGGAAGAATGCTTGCCTCATATTGAATTTGCTTATAATCGTTCATTGCATTCTACTACTAAGATGTGCCCTTTTAAAATTGTGTATGGTTTCCTACCTCGTGCACCTATTGATTTGTTGCCTCTTCCATCTTCGGAGAAGGTTAATTTTGATGCTAAAGAACGTGCTGAATTGATTTTAAAAATGCATGAGTTAACTAAGGAAAACATTGAGCGTATGAATGCTAAATATAAACTTGCTGGTGATAAGGGTAGAAAACATGTTGTGTTTGCACTTGGAGATCTTGTTTGGTTACATCTTCATAAGGATAGATTTCTTAATGTGCACAAATCAAAGCTAATGCCACGTGTTGGTGGTCCTTTTAAGGTGTTAGAGAAAATAAATGATAATGCATATAAACTTGAGCTACGTGCAGATTTTGGGGTTAGTCCCACATTTAACATTGCAGATTTGAAGCCTTATTTAATGAGGAAGATGAGCTTTCGTCAAGTACGACTTCATTTCAAGAAGGGGAGGATGATGAGGACATGAATACCATTGTTACACCCACAGCCCCTGCTGCTATACATACGGGACCAATTACTAGAGCTCGCGCACGCCAATTGAATTATCAGGTACTTTTGTTTCTTGGTAACGATTCTAATGTTCATGAGAATAAGATGTTGTCTAAATTGGATATATTTGGTTTTCTTACAAATGAAGGGCCTAGCTTGGATAAGAAAGATGAACCTTGGAGCAAGTTCAAGCATGGAGATGATGGCATGCGCAAGGGGAACAATAACAGAGTTACAAGTGATGATTCCAGGACTTTGAAGCCACCATAATGAGTGCATGAAGCCTTGGAAGAAATATACAAGATGCCACTTCATAAATTTCGTCCAGAGGCTATTCTAGGTGCCGTGTCACCTTATTTTTGGGGCAGGCCCATGTAATTTTGAAATACTTGATTATAGGCAGTTTTTAGAGTCCGTATGTGTGGGGAAACAAGAGTTAGGGTTGGTTTCGGACCCCTCCTCCAAGGGCCATGAAATTCCCCCCTCTCTCCTCCATATATACAGCCCTTACGGCATCGTTTAGACTTTGGGTTTTGTTTAGATTAAAATTTCACCATAGTTGCAACTTCGCGTACCTCGTTTGTGTTCAACGACCAGACCAAGATGTCATAGAACCCCACCTTGATCAATAAAGCTTTCATCTTATATTCGCAATATCCATATTGCAATCTCAGTTTCTTGCATGTTCTTCGTTGCTTGCAGGAAACAGACCCTTGTGGTAAGGTTGATTGTGCTCCGGCATGGTCAATAACCCCTCGGAAGTTGGTTTAGCGATTGCTAAGGCGGGACTGTAGCGATCCGACCTCAAACGGTCAAATATCTGTGCATAATGTCATCCCTGGATCGGTAATGCTGACACACACAGTACTTGAAGGATTTATAACAGAGTTTAGTCACACACTTATTACATCGAATATCTCAAAAGAGAGCTTATTATAGTAATATGGCTGAAGGCCATCTAATGAAGATAACAGCGGAAAGCTTCGAAGGTAAAATGAGTCCATCAACTCCAACGGCATAGCTGAGTGCACGACAACGACCTAGCGCACCTTACTTTTCGTCTGAAAAGTCTGCAACATAATACGTTGCAGCCCGAAATGGGTCAACACATGGAATATGCTGGCAAAATAACACTGTAGAGCAATGAACAAGTAGCAGCTATAACTATATGCATATTTGGCTGGTGGAGGCTCTATGGTTATTTTTGCGGAAAGCTAGTTTTTCCCTCAACAAAGGAATATATTTTATTTAACTACAAGGTTTGTTGAAAACATTGAGCATGGTAACCCCATCTAAATCCCAATTAAAGTAATCATTAACCCAACAAATTAATTGAGTAAAGTGATGAGATCAACATAATAATTCAAGCACCAGATACTCAAGTTGTCCATAACCGGGGACACAGCTAACCATGATTAGTTTGTACACTCTGCAGAGGTTTGCGCACTTTTCCCCACAAGACTCGATCTCCTCCGTTTGATTTCTCGCACTACATGATGTTTGAGAAACGGATTACCGAGACACGGTCTTTCAGAAGCATTAGCCCTTTCGACGGGTAAACCGTACCACCTACATCCCCTACATCTGCTAGTCTACCACTAAAAGAGGTCACGCAACATACTCAACTATGCCGGAGCCCATAATGGCTAGTGGCTGCACACGGAAGTTTCTAGCTTCAATATTATGATCCCTTTGATCCTGGGTGGCGGTCCATAGGATGATCACACGGATTCCCCGGGATCTCCTTGGACAACACTGGATTGCCCCAGGTGCCCACAAACAATCCACCCAAATGTGTGTTAAAGTAGCCACCTTAAATAAACCCTTAGTTCATAGTAATATTCACAACTGTCATGAGTCACTCAAACCAAACCACGTCTACGAGCATAGCATAGCGGTATAAGCATAACGTAGAAGTAACTCCCAGGGTTTGAATGAAAAGGCAATAGGTACTACCTCAACAACTACTTCCCAATACCCACATGTTAAATAGTTCCTACTCATACTATGTTTGAGGGTTTGAAACTAATGCATAAAAACTGGGTAATGAAGGGGTATGATCAAAGTCTTACTTGCCCTCCTGATGATCTAAAAACCCTAGTGACTCGTAGTAGCACGCTTCGCACTTCAGAAACTCTATCGCAAACAAACAATAGCATACATAAGCACTCAAGCAATAGATGCAAGGGTAAAACTCAAGAGAAAAGATCCAAATCGACAGAAGAGCTTCGATTTGCAAAAAGAATCAATCCAATCGGAGCTACGAAACTCAAACTGCGGTCAAAAGAAGTTCGAATTCAAATCTGCTTGCAATCAAATTTTAAATTGTCAAAATCATGTTCAAGTTGGTTAACTATAAAGAAGGGCCCGAGATGAAGATTTTGGCGATGGTTTCACTGGATTTCGATGAGCGGGCAAAAAGTTGCGAGTGTTTGAAGATCAGGGGCTAATCTGCGATAAAAATAATAATCGCGGATAGGTCCCTGGCCGAAAATGAAATGAAAGAAAAAGACTATCGAACGAACGTTCTCTATTAGGGACAAACGGGCGAACATGTTCGCTAGCCGAGACATTCGAATAAACGCTCGCGAATTAGCGAAACCGAAGGAAAAAAACTGATATAAAACGAAAACCGAAAAAATGGGACGTCCGCGGCAGTTTTTACCGGTTCTTTGAGAAAAAACAGGACGACGGCGGCGAGGCGAGATCCGGCAAGTCCGGCGGCTCTCCGGCGCCGGCGGGCAACGGCGAGGCGGGGCGGCGTCGCAGCCGGCGGCGGCGGTGCGGACTACGGCAGCGCTGGCGACAGTGGTGCGGCTGCGACGGCGGGGCGATGTGGAGATGAGGGGGCGGGGTGGCGGCGGCTTAAAAGGAGGAGGGGCGCGGTTGCTTGCGAGAGGGGGCGTGCGAGCTCGTGTCCGAGCCGGACACGGCGGCGGCGGCTCGGCCTCTCCCCGCGCGGGAGGAAGGCGGCGGCGCAAGGCGGGTCGGCCTGCTCGGCTGGGCCTTCGGCCCACTCGGGGGGAGAAGATTTTTTTAATAAAAAAATTCTTTCCAAATAAAATCCTAATAAAACATAAAAAATACTAAAAATGCCAAAAAAAATCACCGTCTAAATAAAATATTTAGAACAAAGTGAACATTTTTCTGGCCTAGAAATGCAATTTTCAAATATGCATATTTTCTAATTCAAATAAAATAGCAAATAAAATCCAAATAAAATATTTATTTGATTTTAAAAATTTTCCTACAATATTCCTCTCTTTTTGAAGAAGTCATATTATCTTTCCTCTTTTATTTTTAATATTGGAAATAATTGGAGAGAAAAAATATTAAAACCAAATTGATCCTTTTTTCGAATTTGAGAAATTTCAGATATGGAAATAAACGAAATCTCCAACTCTCCTTGGGTCCTTGAGTTGCTTAAGATTTCTAGGATCTCAACCAAAAATGCAAATAAAATATGATATGCATGTGATCACCTATGTATAACATCCAAATTGAAAATTGGGATGTTACAAACCTACCCCCCTTAAGATGAATCTCGCCCTCGAGATTCGGGTTCGCTAGAAAATAGGTGTGGGTGGTATTTCTGTAGGTCTTCCTCTCGCTCCCAGGTGGCTTCATCCTTGATATGGTGGCTCCACTAAACTTTGCAAAACTTAATAACCTTGTTGCATGTAACTCGGCTGGCAAACTCGAGAATCTTGATGGGCTTCTCCTCGTAGGTTAGGTCACTATCTAACTGAATTGCTTCCAGGGGCATTGTATCTCTCAGAGGAATATCGGCCATCTCAGCATGGCACTTCTTCAACTGGGAATCTTGAAACACATCGTGAACTCCTGACAATCCTTCTGGTAACTCCAACTTGTAGGCAACTTCTCCCATACGTTCCAGAACTTGGTACGGTCCTACAAACCTCGGGGGTAACTTTCCCTTAACTCGAAATCGTTTAACTCCTTGCAGTGGTGACACGCGAAGATATGCTCTGTCTCCGATTTCATAGACTACCTTGCGTTTGGTGTCGGATAACTCTTCTGCCTTGACTGAGCTACCTTCAGTCTATCCCGAATCAACTTAACCTTCTCTTCAGACTCTTTGATCAAATCTGGTCCAAACAACTGACGGTCTCCAACTTCATCCCACATTAACGGTGTCCTGCATCTCCTCCCATACAGGGCTTCAAAGGGTGTCATCTTCAAACTAGCCTAATAACTGTTGTTATATGAGAACTCTAAGTAAGGCAAATTGTCATCCCAACTAGATCCATAATCTAGCGCACAAGCTCTCAACATGTCCTCCAAAATCTGATTGACTCTCTCGGTCTGTCCATCTATCTGTAGATGAAAGGTTGTACTAAACTCTAGCCTAGTACCCAAATTCTGGTGCAATTGATTCCAAAAATTCAAACTAAACTGTGTCCCTCTATCCGATACGATGGTCCTTGGAACTCCATGCAGACATACGATCCTGGTCATATATATATTGTCCAACTTCGCGCTTGTATAGGTGGTTTTCACGGGGATAAAGTGAGCTACCTTGGTCAAGCGATCAACTACTACCTAGATTGAATCATATCCCGTTCGGGTCCTGGGTAATCCGGTGATGAAATCCATGCCAAGCTTGTCCCACTTCCATTCGGGTATTGGCATAGGCTGAAGCAATCATGCCGGCTTCTGATGTTCTGCCTTCACTCTCTGACATACATGACATACAGCAACATACTCGGCAATATCCTTCTTCATACATGTCCACCAGAAACGTTCCTTCAAATCCAAATACATCTTGGTGTTTCTGGGGTGAATTGAGTATGGCGAGTCATGAGCTTCCTCAAGTATTAACTGCCTGATCTCCGCATTATTGGGCACATATATAGGATCCTCAAACCATAAAGTCTCGTGCTCATCCTCACGGAAACCCTTGGCTTTTCCCTTGCTCAACTTCTCCTTTATCTCAATGATTTCCTTATCATCCTTCTGAGCTTCTCGAATCTTTCCCAATAATGTAGACTGAACCTCCATTGCTGCAACAAAACCTCTTGGAACTAGCTCCAAATGAAGTTCCTTAAGATAGTCAACTAACTCCTGCGGTAATCCTCCACTTACATGGGTATTGACATAACTCTGCCAGCTCAATGCGTCTGCTACGACATTGGCATTTCCTGGATGATAATGCAGCTTCATATTATAATCATTTATAAGTTCCTACCATCTCCTTTGCCTGAGATTCAACTCCTTGTGCGTGAAAATGTACTTCAAACTCTTGTGATCCGTGTACACATCACATCTGTTTCCAATCAGAAAATGTCTCCAGGTCTTAAGCACATGCACTACGGCTGCTAACTCCAAATAATGGGTGGCATAATTCAACTCTTGAGGTCGAAGCTGTCGTGAGGCATATGAAACAACTCTTCCGTCCTGGATCAGTACTCCTCCAAGTCCTAAGCGAGAAGCGTCGCAATACAATTGGAAATCCTTGCATATATCCAGAAGAATCAACACTGGGGCTATAACCAATCGCTTCTTCAACTCCTGAAAACTGTCCTCACAATCTTCAGTCCATTTGAACTTGGTTCCTTCAACAACTCTGTCATGGGTTTCGCAATCTTGGAGAAATTCTCAATGAACCTCCTGTAATATCCTGCGAGTCCCAGAAAACTGCGGATCTCTCCAACTGAGGTGGGTGCCAACCTCTCAGTGACAAACTGAACCTTGGCGGGGTCTACTGCTATACCTTCTCCTGATATAACATGTCCAAGAAATCCAACTTCCTTCAACCAAAACTCACACTTACTAAAGTTGGCATACAACTGATGTTCCCTGAGCTTCTCGAGAACTAAGCGCAAGTGTTCCTTGTGTTCCTCTTCATTCTTCGAGTACACCAAAATATCATCAATGAACACCACTACAAACTTATCCAAGAACTCCATGAACACCTTGTTCATCATGCTCAGAAAATAGGCAGGGGCATTAGTCAGTCCATATGACATGATCGTGTACTCATATAGCCTGTACCTTGTGGTAAAAGTTGTCTTAGGTATATCAGGTTCTCGGATCTTCAGCTGGTGGAGTTGATGGACTCATTTTACCTTCGAAGCCTTCCGTTGTTATCTTCATTAGATGGCCTTCAGCCATATTATTGTAATACCGTTCGAGTTGATGGACTCATTTTACCTTCGAAGCCTTCCGCTGTTATCTTCATTAGATGACCTTCAGCCATATTATTGTAATAAGCTCTCTTTTGAGATATTCGATGTAATAAGTGTGTGATTGAACTCTGTTATAAATCATTCAAGTACTGTGTGTGTCAAAATTACTGATCCAAGGATGACACTTATGCACAGAGATTTGACCGTTTGAGGTCAGATCGCTACAATATGTTTGAAAACGGATGACCGAGACACAGTATTTCAAAAGCATTAGCCCTTTCGACGGGTAAACCGCTAGTCTACCACTGAAAGAGGTCACGCAACATACTCAACTATGCCAGAGCCCATAATGGTTTTGTGGCTGCACACGGAAGTTTCTAGCATGAATAACATTATGATCCCTTTGAGCCTGGGTGGCGGACCATAGGTGCAACACCCCGGATGTAACTTACCATATTTGTATTCCAACTCTTGCCATTTTTGGCTCTAAGTTATGATATTACCTCGTGGTTGTGTTTTGTCTTTGTTTTTATTTTTGTCCATGTCATGCATTTCATATCATGCCATCATGTGCATCGCATTTGCATAGGTGTTCGTCTCATGCATCCGAGCATTTTCCCCGTTGTCCGTTTTGCGATCCGACACTCCTATGTCCTCCGGCGCCCCCTTTTGCCTCTTTTCGTGTGCGGGTGTTAAACCTTCTCGGAATGGACCAAGATTTGCTAAGCAGCCTTGGTACACCACCGGTAGACCGCCTGTCAAGTTTCGTCCCATTTGGAGTCCGTTCGATACTCCAACGGTTAACCGGGGAACCGTAAAGGCCTCATGCGTGTTGCAGCCCAACACCCCTCCAAAGTGGCCCAAAACCCATCCAAACCCTCTCTATCCTCTCGACCGTTCGATCATGATTGCGTGTCCAAAAACCGCACTCCATTTGGACTCTCCTAGCTCCCAGAATCTATAAATAGGCCTCCCCGTCCAAATTCCGGGTCCCAAAACCCTAATTTTTCCCCTCCGCGCCGCCGGACACGTCTGGGCGACGCCGGAGGAATCGCGCCGCCGCCCCGAGCAAGTCACAGCCCGCCACGTGTCGCCGCCGGCCCGCCGGGCCCATGCGCGGCCCTCCCGGCCCGGGGATGCCCGCGAGCTCCCCTCGCCCGCGCGCCGCCCGCGAGCCTCCACCGCACCGCTGCCCGGGCGTCGCCGCCTCCACCCGCCGGAGTCCCCGCAGCTCGCCGGCCACCTCGCCCGCTGCTCGTCGCGCGCGCCGCCTCCACCGGATCCGGCGAGCTCCGGCCTCCCCGTTCCTCCTCGCCGGCGCCCCGCACTCCTCTACTCCCTCGACTCCGGCCACCACAGGCGAACTCCGGCGACCTTCTCTGTTCAACCTCGTAGCACGCACTAGATCCAGATCGAGAGACCTAGGGTTGACTTCGAAATATCTCTAAGTATTTTTTTATACACTCTGAAGCTCTGTTCATTACATCATAACTCCACATTCGTAGCTCTGTTTCGTGCATATGAGATATCAAAATGGTCATCATGATGTCCTCTTCATTTTGTTCCATTGCACCATGCTTGTTTGAGTCCATCTTGATGCCCTAATGACTGTTGCAAGAGTGCTATAAAATGTTAGTCCCTGATTCTTATCAGTTTATGAGCATTTGTCATTTTAGCCATGATTATTGTGTGCTGCATATGAGCATGAGCTCTACATGTGTTTTGAGATATGCCATGCCATCTTTATAGGGGTGTATGCCATGTATTTTTGTGATCAATGTGGTGACTAGCACAAGCATGCAAAGTAGCTCTCGTGATGTTGCTGATTTCAGGGACTTAGAATTTCAGTCATTTCCCTGATGTTATTTTTATGCCATGTATTCATGTTGCTACAGAGTGATCCATGCTTCTTTTGAGTATGTTAAGTAAGGATGATTTGGACATATGGTTATGCTCTATCCATCCATGTCCCTGTTTGCATTTATGGAGTACCCTAGTATGACTCAATCTTGCTCTACGTTTGCTATAAAATGTTCCTGGCAGATTGTTTACATGTCAATCAATTTTGCCAAGGTTGTTGTAGTTGATCCATGCATGCTATGAGATGGTTCTTGCCATGGTTAGCTTCTTGAACATGTCTTCTTGCTGGTAGTATGCTTAGCTTGTCATGCAATGCCTTGTGTTGAGTGCATCGAGCTCGCAAACATGCCTACATAACTCTATTTATCCCATGTACAGTTTTCTGCTAAGTCTGAATCTGTTAACGAAACTTGCTATGTTTACATGGGTGCCATCATATCTTCTGATCCTTTTTGGCTTATGGTCAGTAAGGGACTTTTGTTATATGCTTTGAGTAGATTCATGACATGCCTTCGTTTGCTATGTTCTATTCCTATAGCATGTTGGTACCTTACTCTAAACATTGCTTCCTGATGTTAATTCCTGACATGTTAGTATTTTCACTAAGTGTGTGAAGCTGATATCTTTTGCACTTTTACCATGCTTGTTTGAACCTGCTCTTGTGTGATTTACCCGTAGCTCAGTGTTCATCTTGTGTCAAGCATCTTGAGTAGATCACTGCCATGTGCTTTGTTGCTATGTTAGAGTGCAGTAGCTTAGTTTCTTGTTGCATTTTAGATGGCATCGTGTTGTTAATCGCAGAATCGTGCCATTATTGTTTTGCTTGCCATTTGCAAACCGTGCATCCGATTCCGGTGATCTTTATATCGATTTCGACCTAAATCAACTCATCTTTCGAGAGGCACACTTGGTTTGCCAAGTGGATGTCTGGTTCAATCTTTTCCTTCCGGAGCACGCATATGCATTGCATAGCACATCCCGCATATCATGCCATGTTTTGCATCATGTTGCTTGCGCATTGCACCGTGGTTGACTGTGGTTTCCTTTGCTTGTGTTCTTGCCTTGGGTAGAGCCGGGAGATGAGTTCGTGATCGAGGAACCCGTTGAGTACGCTTACGAGGATCAAGCTTACGTCAACTCGGAGAACTTTGCAGGCAAGATGACCATACCCTCAAAATCACTTCTATCTTTGCTTGCTAGTTGCTCGCTCTATTGCTATGCCGCGATACCTACCACTTGCTATATCATGCCTCCCATATTGCCATGTTAAGCCTCTAACCCACCTTGTCCTAGCAAACCGTTGTTTGGCTATGTTATCGCTTTGCTCAGCCCCTCTTATAGCGTTGTTAGTTGCAGGTGAAGATTGGAGTTTGTTCCTTGTTGGAACATGTTTATTGTTGGGATATCATTATTATATCTTGTTTACTTTAATGCACCTATATACTTGGTAAAGGGTGGAAGGCTCGGCCTTATGCCTGGTGTTTTGTTCCACTCTTGCCGCCCTAGTTTCCGTCATACCTGATAGAGGCAAAGGTGTCCCGATGTTTCGATGAGATGGTGGCTATCGTTTTCTGTGGGAGTCGACCTTGACGATCCGACTACGAACGTGCGAGACGTCGCGCCTTAGCAATCGCTAAACCAACTTCCGAGGGGTTATTGACCACGCCGGAGCACGATCAACCTGACCACGAGGGCCTGTTTCCTGCGAGCAAACGAAGAACAAGCAAGAAACTGAGATTGCAATCTGGATATTGCGAATATAAGATGAAAGCTTTATTGATCAAGGTGGGGTTCTGTGACGTCTTGGTCTGGTCGTTGGACACAGACGAAGTACGCGAAGTTGCAGCTATGGCGAACTTTTAATCTAAACAAAACCCAAAGTCTAAACGACGCCCTAAGGGTTGTATATATGGAGGAAGAGAGGGGAATTTCGTGGCCCTTGAGGGTGGGGTCCGAAACCAACCCTAACTCTTGTTTCCCCACACATACGGACTCTAAAAATAGCCTATACTTAAGTATTTCGAAATTACATGGGCCTGGCCCATTAATAAGGTGACGCAGCACCTAGAATAGCCTATGGACGAATATTATGAAGTGGCATCTTGTATATTTCGTCCATGGCTTCATGCACTCCTTATGGCGGCTTCAAAGTCCTGAAATCATCACTTGTAACTCCGTCTTGATCCCCTTGCGCATGCCATCAACTTCATGCGTGTTCTTGCTCCAATGTTCATCCTTCTCCAAGCTAGGCCCTTCATTTGAAAGCAAAACAAATGTATCCAATTTAGGCAGCATCATAATCTCATGAACATTAGAATCATTACCAAGAAACGAAAGTACCTGGTAATTTAATTGGCGTGCGCGAGCTCTAGTAATTGGTCCAGTATATGTAACAGTAGGGGCTGTGGGTGTAACAATGGTATTGATGTCCTCATCATCCTCCCCTTCTTGAAATGAAGTCGTCCTCGACGGAAGCTCATCTTCCTCACCCAAATAAGGCTTCAAATCTGCAATATTAAAAGTGGGACTAACCCCAAAATCTGCAGGTAGCTCAAGTTTATATGCATTATCATTTATTTTCTCTAAAACCTTAAAAGGACCATCAGCACGTGGCATTAGCTTTGATTTGCGCAGATTAGGAAATCTATCTTTACGCAAATGTAACCAAACAAGATCTCCAGGTGCAAACACAACATGTTTTCTACCCTTATCTCCAGCAAGTTTATATTTAGCATTCATACGCTCAATGTTTTCCTTAGTTAACTCATGCATTTTTAAAATCAATTCAGAACGTTCTTTAGCATCAAAATTAACCTTCTCCGAAGATGGAAGAGGCAACAAATCAATAGGTGCACGAGGTAGGAAACCATACACAATTTCAAAAGGGCACATCTTAGTAGTAGAATGCAATGAACGATTATAAGCAAATTCAATATGAGGCAAGCATTCTTCCCACATTTTCTTATTATTCTACAAAACAGCCCTAAGCATAGTAGACAATGTTCTATTGACTACTTCAGTTTGTCCATCAGTTTGGGGGTGACAAGTAGTACTAAAAAGCAAATCAGCAACATTAACAGCATCATCGCTTTTATGACATGGTATAAAGTGTGCCATTTTCGAGAACCTATCCGCGACAACAAATATGCTATCCCTCCCCTTCTTTGTTCTAGGTAAACCTAAAACAAAGTCCATAGATATATCCTCCCAAGGAACACTAGGTACAGGCAAAGGCATATATAAACCATGAGGATTGAGTCGTGACTTAGCTCTTTGACATGTAGTGCAGCGAGCAACAAAACGCTCAACATCCCGTCTCATCTTTGGCCAAAAGAAATGTGTAGCAAGTATATCCTCCGTCTTCTTGACGCCAAAGTGTCCCATTAATCCTCCTCCATGCGCCTCCTGCAACAACAAAAGACGAATGGAGCTAGCTGGAATGCATAGCTTGTTAGCACGAAACACAAATCCATCGTTAGGAACGAACTTGTTCCAAGTTCTCCCTTCCTTACAATTCTGCAATACATCTTTAAATTCAGCATCATTAACATATTGATCCTTGATGGTCTCCAAACCAAATATTTTAAAGTCAAGTTGTGAAAGCATAGTATAACGACGAGACAAGGCATCAGCAATAACATTTTCTTTACCCTTCTTGTGTTTAATCACATAAGGGAAAGTCTCAATGAATTCAACCCATTTAGCATGTCGATGGTTCAGTTTTGCTTGACTTTTAATGTGTTTCAAAGATTCATGATCAGAATGTATAACAAATTCCTTGGGCCATAAATAATGTTGCCATGTTTCTAAGGTCCGAACAAGAGCATATAATTCTTTATCATAAGTAGAATAGTTCAGACTAGGCCCACTCAATTTTTCAGAAAAGTATGCAACAGGTTTTCCATCTTGTAATAACACACCTCCTAATCCAATTCCACTAGCATCACATTCAAGCTCAAAAGTCTTATTGAAATTAGGAAGTTGGAGTAAAGGAGCATGTGTCAACTTATCTTTCAATACCGTGAAGGCTTCATCCTGTGCGGTACCCCAAACAAAAGGTACATCCTTCTTTGTAAGCTCGTTGAGAGGTGCAGCAATGGTGCTGAAATCTCTCACAAAACGCCTATAGAAACCAGCGAGGCCAAGGAAACTCCTCACTTGTGTGACCGTTTTGGGCTGCGGCCAACTCTCAATAGCTTCAATCTTGGCTTTATCAACTTCAATTCCCTGTGGAGTAACAACATAGCCAAGAAAAGATACTCGGTCGGTGCAAAAGGTGCACTTTCCAAGGTTACCAAACAAACGTGCATCACGTAGAGCAATAAAAACAGCACGTAAATGTTCCAAATGTTCCTCCAAAGATTTGCTATAAATCAATATGTCATCAAAGTAAACTACCACAAATCGTCCAATGAAAGCACGTAAAACTTCGTTCATTAACCTCATGAAAGTACTAGGTGCATTAGTTAACCCAAAAGGCATGACTAACCACTCATATAATCCAAACTTAGTTTTAAATGTTGTTTTCCATTCATCTCCCAATTTCATACGAATTTGATGGTAACCACTACGCAAATCAACTTTGGAGAATATTGTAGAGCCACTCAATTCATCAAGCATATCATCTAGCCTAGGAATAGGATGACGATAACGAATAGTAATATTATTAATGCCTCTACAATCAACGCACATACGCGACGTACCATCCTTTTTCGGCACTAAAATGATAGGAACAGCACAAGGACTAAGGGATTTGCATATATAACCTTTGTCGAGCAGTTCTTGTACTTGACGCATAATCTCCTTCGTCTCCTCTGGATTGGTACGGTATGGTGCCCGGTTGGGTAATGATGCACCGGGAATTAAGTCAATTTGATGCTCAATCCCGCGAATAGGTGGTAATCCCGGTGGCACGTCTTGTGGAAAGACGTCGGCGAACTCCTGCAAAATGTTAGTGACAGCAGGAGGCAAAGAGGAAGGCACGTCCTCGAATGAAAATAATGCCTCTTTGCACACAAAAGCATAGCAAACAGATTTGCTAAAATCTAGATCATCAATATCAGATTTGGTGGCAAGTAAACATGCACTTTTCAATTTAATTTCAGAAGCAACACTAGATTGTTTATTATTATTAGGCTGCATTTGTTGCTCAAATTCTTTTGCCACAATCTGATTTTCACTCTTAGTTTTCTCCTGTTTTGCTTTATTAGCTCTATTAATATCATCTTTCAAAATGGAATCAGGAGTCATAGGAAGCAAAGTAATATTTTTATCCTTATGAACAAGAGTATACTGATTGTTTCTACCATGGTGAATAGAATTTTTATCAAATTGCCATGGTCTACCAAGTAATAAGGAACATGCTTGCATCGGTACCACATCACAATCAACATAATCAGCATATGTAGAGATACTAAAATGCACACGAACAGTACGTGTTACCTTAACCTTGCCGCTGTTGTTGAACCATTGGATGTAGTAAGGATGTGGATGTGGTCTTGTGGTGAGAGATAGCTTCTCCACCATCTCGATGCTAGCCAAGTTGTTGCAACTCCCTCCATCTATGATCACGCGAACAGAACGTTCCTTCACAACTCCCTTTGTATGGAACAAATTATGCCTCTGATTTTGCTCAGCTTGTGTAACCTGCACACTCAAAACACGTTGAGCAACTAAACATTCATACCTGTCAGCATCTTCAGGAGCCATGTATTGCGTCTCATGATCAGAATCGTCTCCACCGTGTTCGTCATGTGTAATAAGAGCCAAAGTCTCATCATCATAGTCACTAGCGGACTCATACCCACCATCCTCAGTAACAATCATCACACGCTTAGATGGGCATTCTCTCGCATAATGACCTCCACCCTTGCAACGTCGACAAATAATATCATGTGTTTGCCCTGTTGATGCCATGGATGAAGAAGAGCTCTTTGCAGGCCCAGAAGGTGTGCTCTTGACAGATAGTGGTGATTGTGCCTGCTTTATTGTATCACGGTTGGAGGTGGCAGCCGACGGAGGCGCCGGTGTAGCAGAACGTGTGGAAGTAGATGATGCACGTGGTGTCCATGAAGAAGGTCGACCTGCAGAAAAGTTAGTCCGCGCCAATGCCTGTCGATCCTGCACTTCACGTTCAGCTTTACAAGCAAGATGGAATAAACGAGTGATATTAGTATACTCCTTATACTCTAGAATCGTCTGAATCTCTCTATTTAATCCACCCATAAAACGTGCAAGCATAGCTTCATTCTCCTCAACAATACCACATCTAATCATGCCAGTTTGTAATTCCTGATAATATTCTTCTACAGAATTTTTTCCCTGTCTTAAGCGCTGCAATTTTTGAAGTAATTCACGTTGATAATATGGTGGAACCCAACGAGTACGCATAGCAGTTTTCAAAGCAGCCCAAGTAGCAGGAATGGGATATAATCTACAATGCTCAGACCACCAAACACATGCAAAACTAGTGAATGCACAAACAGCAGCAGGAACACGTCTCTCCTCGGGATATTGTAAACATGTAAATCGTTGTTCAGTTTCTAACTCCCAAGTAAGATATATATCAGGAACATATCTACCCTCAAATGGTGGAATATTCAATTTTAGTTTAGGGAGATGGTCATGATCTCGTACCTGAGGGTGAGCCCTACCATTGCCATTATTTGCATGTGGACGACCTGATGGTTGCTGTGCTGGTGGTGGCACGTAGTTCTGATTTTGATCAACCTCATCCTCGTAATCGCCAGCAAAATCATCCTCCTCCGCATCAGCAGCAGGAGCCACAGAAGTAGCAACAGCAGCACCAACAGTTTGGCCAGGTGCAAGAGGGAGACGGCTCGCTCGGCGGAGGGCTGTTTCACGATGTGTAGGTAGTCGTCGTTGTTGTTGTTGTAGAGGTGCATTAGGTGCAGCCGGTGGTGGTGGTGGAAGACGCGCGAGCAATTCATTAAACCTGTTATCGAGCTTTGTTTCAAACGTCTTCTCCATGTCATCTATCTTCTCCATGGCCTCTTTAAATCTGTTTAGCACATCCTGCACCTGTCCATTCATCATTTGCTGAAATTTATCATGCAACTCCTGATTCGTCATGTTCTCCCAGTCAGTCTCGTCGGCTTGTGATCCTGCCATGGTTAGCAACAATAGAAAACACACAAGAATATGATCCTACAGAATACTAACAAGAGGTGGTGGTGGCGGGTGTCACAAATCCGTCAAGCAAATCTCAAATTCTTACCAGTTCTTACCCAGCAGCAGGCGGTGATCGGCAACCGTTGTAGTCAAAACTCTCAAAAGCTTGGATAGAGCGATTGCCAGGGAGAGTCAAACGCACGACGTAGAGGTATGTGGAGCTGGGAAGGCTTATAGTATGGTAGAAAAAAGGGTCAGCAATAATCAATTCAGAGATGCAAAGTTGAATAAACGCTCAACGACGGTACTGTGCTGGTCCTAGGCTAGACCGTGCTAGAGACGCGAGCCTAGAACACTAACAAAATCACGGCGCTGCACGTAAATAAGGGAAAAGCACACTCTGGAACTTTTTTTTTCGCTTTTTTTTGCGCTCCTCTTTTTTTTGCGCTCCTCTTTTTTTTGCGAAAAATTACTATAATGGCGAGTGTCTCAAAACTCTTCCCTCGTCAAACTGATAGGATGGGCACGAAAATATTTTTTTCATTTTTTTTCGGAAATCAGGGCAGCGACGACGAAAAAGTGCGACAAAAAATCACTATGATGGCACGTGGCTCAAAAGACTCAGAAAAACCTAAAAATAGGATAGGGAAAAAATATTTTTGCCCGTGAAAATTTTGGCCTAAAAACTGCCCGGGGGTCTCCAGACTCTTTTTTTTCCGAGACCTACGCAGGCAAGGAAACACGAATCGGAATTGAGATTGATCTCAAGAACAAACCTAATATGAGAAGAACTCGGATTGGTGGTGGATATATGGTTACAGATTGGTGGTGGTATATGGATACAGATTGGTGGTGGTATATGGTTACAGATTGGTGGTGGTATATGGATACAGATTGGTGGTGGTATATGGATACGGATTGGTGGTGGTATACGGATACGGATTCAGAACGGTGGCGGATAAGCAATGGTGGTAGATGGGCGATGATGATGGTGCGGCGGCGGCGTGACAACTTATGACCAGAACTCGAAACTCTAAAAGACTAGACTCTAAGACCAGCAACTTGACACGACGATGCAACCGCAAATTCAACAAAGCAAAAACCCTAAAAAGATTATGCAAAGGCTCAGATTGGTTCGGATATGATGAACTAACCCTAATTTTTTTTGTGGCTTTGTCGTGGACTGTAGGTATGAAGAACAGACTCGATCTAATCTACGAAAAACTGTAAAAATCTCACCGAGCAACCTGGAAATCTGATACCACTTGATAGAGGCAAAGGTGTCCCGATGTTTCGATGAGATGGTGGCTATCGTTTTCTGTGGGAGTCGACCTTGACGATCCGACTACGAACGTGCGAGACGTCGCGCCTTAGCAATCGCTAAACCAACTTCCGAGGGGTTATTGACCACGCCGGAGCACGATCAACCTGACCACGAGGGCCTGTTTCCTGCGAGCAAACGAAGAACAAGCAAGAAACTGAGATTGCAATCTGGATATTGCGAATATAAGATGAAAGCTTTATTGATCAAGGTGGGGTTCTGTGACGTCTTGGTCTGGTCGTTGGACACAGACGAAGTACGCGAAGTTGCAGCTATGGCGAACTTTTAATCTAAACAAAATCCAAAGTCTAAACGACGCCCTAAGGGCTGTATATATGGAGGAAGAGAGGGGAATTTCGTGGCCCTTGAGGGTGGGGTCCGAAACCAACCCTAACTCTTGTTTCCCCACACATACGGACTCTAAAAATAGCCTATACTTAAGTATTTCGAAATTACATGGGCCTGGCCCATTAATAAGGTGACGCAGCACCTAGAATAGCCTATGGACGAATATTATGAAGTGGCATCTTGTATATTTCGTCCATGGCTTCATGCACTCCTTATGGCGGCTTCAAAGTCCTGAAATCATCACTTGTAACTCCGTTCTTGATCCCCTTGCGCATGCCATCAACTTCATGCGTGTTCTTGCTCCAATGTTCATCCTTCTCCAAGCTAGGCCCTTCATTTGAAAGCAAAACAAATGTATCCAATTTAGGCAGCATCATAATCTCATGAACATTAGAATCATTACCAAGAAACGGAAGTACCTGGTAATTTAATTGGCGTGCGCGAGCTCTAGTAATTGGTCCAGTATATGTAACAGTAGGGGTTGTGGGTATAACAATGGTATTGATGTCCTCATCAATACCGGTGTTATGTTCCTTGATTTTGCGTTCCTTACGCGGTTGGGTTATAATGGGAACCCCTTGACAGTTCGCCTTGAATAAACTCCTCCAGCAAGGCCCAACCTTGGTTTTATCATTTTCCACCTAAGCCTTTTTCCCTTGGGTTCCACGGACTCAAGGGTCATCTTTATTTTAAACCCCCAGGCCAGTGCTCCTCTGAGTGTTGGTCCAAACTAGAGTCCTTTGCAGCGCCCCCTCAGGGAAACTTGAGGTTTGGTTTTAGTTGTACGGAGCGCTCATCCGGTGTGCCCTGAGAATGAGATACGTGCGACTCCTATCGGGATTTGTCGGCACATCGGGCGGCTTTGCTGGTCTTGTTTTACCATTGTCGAAATGTCTTGTAACCGGGATTCCGAGTCTGATCGGGTCGTCCTGGGAGAAGGAATATCCTTCGTTGACCGTGAGAGCTTGTGATGGGCTAAGTTGGGACACCCCTGCAGGGTTTTGAACTTTTGAAAGTCGTGCCCATGGTTATGGGCAAATGGGAATTTGTTAATATCCGGTTGTAGAAAACCTGACACTTCACTTAATTAAAATGAATCAACAGCGTGTGTAGCCGTGATGGTCTCTTTTCGGCGGAGTCCGAGAAGAGAACACGGTCTCGTGTTATACTTGAACGTAAGTAGTTTCAGGATCACTTCTTGATCTTTGTAGCTTCTCGACCGTGCCTTGCTTCTCTTCTCGCTCTCATTTGTGTAAGTTAGCCACCATATATGCTAGTGCTTGTTGCAGCTCCACCTCACTACCTTTTCCTACCCATAAGCTTAAATAGTCTTGATCGTGAGGGTGTGAGACTGCTGAGTCCCCATGACTCACAGATTACTTCCAAAACCAGATGCAGGTGTCGATGATGCCATTACAGGGGATGTGACTGAACTCAAGTGGGAGTTTGACGAGGATTTAGGACGTTACAATGTTTCCTTTCCAGACGATCAGTAGTGGAGCCCAGTTGGGGCGATCGGGGATCTATCGCATTTGGGGTTGTCTTTATTTTGGTTCCGTAGTCGGGCCTTGATTGTATTCTGGATGACATAATGCTATATTTATGTATTGTGTGAAGTGGCGATTGTAAGCCAACTCTTTATCTCTATCTTATTCAGTACATGGGATGTGTAAAGATTACCCCTCTTGCGACATGCCTACTATGAAATTATGCCTCTAAGTCGTGCTCCGACACGTGGGAGATATAGCCGCATCGTGGGTGTTACAATAGGATGATCACACGGATTCCCCGGTATCTCCTTGGACAACACTGGATTGCCCCAGGTGCCCAAAAACAACACCTAGATGTGTGTTAAAGTAGCCACCTTAAATAAACCCTTAGTTCATAGTAATACTCACAACTGTCATGAATCACTCAAACCAAACCATGTCTAAGAGCATAGCACAGCGGTATAAGCATAACGTAGAAGTAACTCCCAGGGTTTGAATGAAAAGGGCAATAGGTGCTCAACAACTACTTCCCAATACCCACATGTTAAATAGTTCCTACTCATGCAATGTTTGAGGGTTTGAAACTAATGCATAAAAACAGGGTAATAAAGGGGTATGATCAAAGTGTTACTTGCCTTGCTAATGATCTGAAAACCCTAGTTACTTGTAGTAGCACGCTTCGCACTCCGGAAACTCTATCGCAAACAAACAATAGCATACATAAGCACTCAAGCAATAGATGCAAGGGTAAAACTCAAGAGAAAAGATCCAAATCGAAAGTACAATAGAAGAGCTTCGATCTGCAAAAAGAATCAATCAAATCGGAGCTACGAAACTCAAACTACGGTCAAAAGAAGTTCGAATTCAAATCTGCTTGCAATCAAATTTTAAATTGTCAAAATCATGTTCAAGTTGGTTAACTGGAAAGAGGGGTCCGGGACGAAGATTTTGGCGTTGGTTTCACTCGATCTGGCCGAGCGGGCAAAAAGTTGCGAGCATTTGAAGATCAGGGGCTAATCTGCGATAAAAATAATAATCGTAGATAGGTCTTGGCCGAAAATAAAAGAAAATAAAAATACAATCGAACAAACATTAACTATCAGGGACAAACGGGCGAATGTATTCGCTAGCGGAGACATTCAAATGAACGCTCGCGAAAAAGCGAAACCGAAGAAAAAAAACCAATCTAACCGATCTAAAACGAAAATAAAAAAACGGGGCATCGGCGGCGGTTTTTACCGGTTCTTCGAGAAAAACCAGGACGACGGCGGCGAGGCGAGATCCGGCGAGTCTGGCGGCTCTCCGGCGGCGGCGGGCAACGGCGAGGCGGGGCGGCTGTGCGGGCTGCGGCGGTGGTGGCGCTGGCGGCGGTGGTGCGGGCTGCGGCGGCGGCAGTGGTGCGGCAGTAGTGGCGGGGAGATGTGGGGATGAGGGGGTGGGGTGGCGGCGGCTTAAAAGGAGGAGGAGGCATAGTTGCTTGTGGGGGGGCGCGAGCTCGTGTCCGAGCCGGACACGGCGGCGGCGGCTCGGCCTCTCCCCACGCGGGAGGAAGGCGGCGGCGCGAGGCGGGACGGCCTGCTCGGCTGGGCCTTCGGCCCAGTCGGGCGGGAGAAGATTTTTTTTAAATAAAAAATTCCGCACGAATAAAATCCTAATAAAATAAAAAAATACAAAAAATGCCAAAAACAATTTTCACCATCTAAATAAAATATTTAGAACAAAGTGAACATTTTTCTGGCCTAAAAATGCATATTTTCTAATTCAAATAAAATAGCAAATAAAATCCAAATAAAATATTTATTTGATTTTAAAAAATTTCCTCCAATATTCCTCTCTTTTTGAAGAAGTCATATTATCTTCCCTCTTTTATTTTTAATATTGGAAATAATTGGAGAGAAAAATATTAAAATCAAATTGATCCTCTTTTCGAATTTGAGAAAATTCAAATATGAAAATAAACAAAATCTCCAACTCTCTCATTGGGTCCTTGAGTTGCTTAAGATTTCTAGGATCTCAACCAAAAATGCAAATAAAATATGATAAGCATATGATGGCCTATGTATAACATCCAAATTGAAAATTGGGATGTTACAAAACTCTATGTCTCGATCTGGCGGCATGCCTGGTAGTTCCTCTGGAAATACATCCGGGTAAACCTTCACAACAGGCACTTCTTCCTGAACAACTCCTGAGAGATAATTTACTTGGGTCCTCCTTGGCGCATGCCTAGACACATACTTGGTCCTTTTCCCTCCGGGGTGGTGAGTAAAATTGACTTACTAGCACAATCGATGTTTCATCCATACTTCGATAACCGATCCATGCATAATATTATATCCAATCCTTGTGACTCCAAAATTATTACATCTGAGGGGAAAACATGGCTACCAATAGTTCACCATCAGTTGGCCATATACTCTGCTCCTGACGAGCTTACTAACATGGGTGACCTAAGGGCTAAGGTTGGTAACTTAAACTTGTCCACAAATCCCCTTGATATGTGTGAATGTGATGCACCAGTGTCAAAAAGAATGAGTGCGGTAAATAACTTAATCAAAAACTTACCGATCACTTCATCAGGCTGATCTTCAACCTCCTCCATGTTGATGTGGTTCACCTGACCTCTGGTGAAGGGATTGGGCTTCTTCCCAGAGTTAACATTTCCATTGCCATTCTTCAACTCTTAGCAATCATTGGTGTAATGTCCAATCTTCCCGCACTTGTAACAGGTAACATGGCTCAGGTCCTTCTTGGCGGGCGTTGCTGGGTTGGGACGGTTCTAGTTGCTGCTTGCTCCATTCCTGTTTCCATTCTTAGGCCCACTGTGGTTATGTGAGCTTCCTCCATTGTGGGTCTGGCCTCCATGGTTATGGGTGTAACCTCCGGAGTTAGGGGTAAAGCGAGGCTTCTGCTGAGCTCTAGAATTGTACTTCCCCTGTCCATACTTCCATTTGCGGCTCTCTATCTACTGCTGTTTGTTTTCAATCATAAGGGCCCGGTCTACCAACTCCTGGTAGTTAGTGAATGTTGCCACCATCAACTGCATACTCATCTCATATTCAGCCCTTCCATAAACTTCTCCTGCTTTGCGGCATCTGTGGCATAGCGGGATAACTTGCTAAACTCATTCACATATTGCCCCATCGTATGATTTCCCTAACGTAAGTTGCGAAACTCACACTTCTTCATATTGATTGCTCCTATGGAGACATGGGTTGTGCGGAAAGCTTGCTGAAACTGATCCCATGTGACATTTGCTATGGGAAAAGTGGTTGTGTAATTCTCCCACCATGAGGCTATTGGTCCATCCAATTGATGTCCGGCAAAGCACACCTTCTCAGCATTTGTGCAACTACGGTGGTCGGCTCCCTTCCAATCCTGCGGAGCCAATCATCAACAACAATCAGGTAGGTGCTACTGGAAAACACCAGCGGATTCAACCTCAGAAAACAGGCTAAGTTGTCAACTGGAGGTGGTGGTGGTGGGTTGTTGTTGTTGTTGTTGACTTGGTTCTGGACTAGTAGCTGCATCAAGGCATTCTGCTATTGGATCAACTAGGTGAGCTCCGGTGGGAAGACAAATCTGGGGTCACGTCTTGGAGGCATCTGATGGGTTTAGAGGGGAGAGATTAGAATAGAGTGAGGTGTAAGGAGAAAATCACTACCCATATGCACATGAGACAAACACATTATATCACACCACTCAATTCAAACAAGGGCATACAACCGATCTAGCTACCATTAAAAAATACTCGGACTATTACTATATACATGGGGGAATACTACTGATAAAATGGTGGTCGACTAAAAATTTTTGATCGAAAGAAGACTCCATGATGTCTGCTCCTGCTTCATCTTCATAATCATCATCACTGTAGGGATCTGAGTCAGTGTCGTCGATGATGATGTAGTCTTCGGGGTGGTCGTCACCTCCTGGCGCAGGGTCTCCCATGAATACACCTAGCTTCTTCTTCATATCTTCATTCTTCTCCAGTAGTACTGCAATTTCCTCTTCATATCCATTGCGTGTAGACTTGAGTTCCTCTTCAAGTTCCATGTTCCTGGTCAACACCTTCTTTAGATCTATAATGCTAGCGCATATCTGGTTCTCCTGACGACGAATGTGTTGGTTTAACTCCTGGATGTAGGCTGCAATGGACTTGTCACTCCTGGTGCTGATCATCTCCCATTGCTCATCTCGGCATCCACATATCTGGTAGATGGTGTCCTTAAGATCCTTGTGGTAAACTTCACCGATGCGTCCCATGGCGATGTGGGCTGCCATGCTCTTTCCTAGACTCTAGGTTGGTGCATCAAAGGAAAACTCTATGGGCTCAGTAACTGGCGCGAATGTCCTTCCGGGAACATGTACTCGAATGGTCCAGTGCTCTTCTTCTGGTAGAGTGGCGGTGTAGGTCCCGGTGAAGCTTGGTATTTCGATGTTCAGGTATCTAGTGGCTTCCTTCAAGTGTCGTCCAAAAGGGGTGTCTTCATCCGGTTGAGCAAACTTGTTCCTTGAATCTGCCATCTATAGAGTGGAAAGTGGAGAAGAGTCAGAAATGAGTAGAGAAGAGTGACCTAAGGCTTATCTTAGTGGTTGCGTCCTATAGTCAGCGTGTGCTCTAATACCATCTTGTAGCAATCCGACCTCAAACGATCAAATCTCTGTGCATAAGTGTCATCCCTGGATCGGTAATGCTGACACACACAGTACTTGAAGGATTTATAACAGAGTTCAATCACACACTTATTACATTGAATATCTCAAAAGAGAGCTTATTACAATAATATGGCTGAAGGCCATCTAATGAAGATAACAGCGGAAGGCTTCAAAGGTAAAATGAGTCCATCAACTCCAATGGCATAACTGAGTGCACGACAATGACCTAGTGCACCTTACTCTTCGTCTGAAAAGTCTGCAACATAATACGTTGCAGCCCGAAACAGGTCAGCGCATGGAATATGTTGGCAAAATAACACTGTGGAGCAATCAACAAGTAGTAGCTATAACTATATGCATATTTGGCTGGTGGAGGCTCTATGGTTATTTTTGTGGAAAGCTAGTTTTTCCCTACAACAAACGAATATATTTTATTTAACTAAAAGGTTGGTTGAAAACATTGAGAATGGAAACCCAATCTCAATCCGAATTAAAGTAATCATTAACCCCAACAAATTAATTAAGTAAAGTGATGAGATCAACATAATAATTCAAGCACCAGATACTCAAGATGTCCATAACCGGGGACACGGCTAACCATGATTAGTTTGTACACTCTGCAGAGGTTTGCGCACATTTCCCCACAAGACTCGATCTCCTCCGTTTGATTTCTCGCACTACATGATGTTTGAGAAACGGATGACCGAGATACAGTCTTTCAGAAGCATTAGCCCTTTCGACGGGTAAACCGTACCACCTACATCCCCTACATCTGCTAGTCTACCACTGAAAGAGGTCACGCAACATACTCAACTATGCCAGAGCCCATAATGGCTTGTGGCTGCATACGGAAGTTTCTAGCATGAATAACATTATGATCCCTTTGAGCCTGGGTGACGGACCATAGGATGATCACATGGATTCCCTGGGATCTCCTTGGACAACACTGGATTGCCCCAGGTGCCCACAAACAATCCACCCAGATGTGTGTTAAAGTAGCCACCTTAAATAAACCCTTAGTTCATAATAATACTCAGAACTGTCATGAATCACTCAAACCAATCCACGCCTACGAGCATAGCATAGCGGTATAAGCATAACGTAGAAGTAACTCCCAGGGTTTGAATGAAAAGGGCAATATGTACTACCTCAATAACTACTTCCCAATACCCACATGTTAAACAGTTCCTACTCATGCAATGTTTGAGGGTTTGAAACTAATGCATAAAAACTGGTTAATAAAGGGGTATGATCAAAGTGTTACTTACCTTGCTGACGATCTAAAAACCCTAGTCACTCGTAGTAGCACGCTTCGCACTCCGGAAACTGTATCGCAAACAAACAATAGCATACATAAGCACTCAAGCAATAGATGCAAGGGTAAAACTCAAGAGAAAAGATCCAAATCGAAAGTACAAGAGAAGAGCTTTGATCTGCAAAAAGAATCAATCAAACCGGAGCTACGAAACTCAAACTGCGGTCAAAAGAAGTTCGAATTCAAATCTGCTTGCAATCATATTTTAAATTGTTAAAATCATGTTTAAGTTGGTTAATTGGAAAGAGGGGTCCAAGACGAAGATTTTGGTGTTGGTTTCACTGGATTTGGACAAGCGGGCAAAAAGTTGCGAGTGTTTGAAGATCAGGGGCTAATTTGCGATAAAAATAATAATCGCGGATAGTTCCCTGGCCGAAAATAAAATAAAAGAAAAAGACTATCGAACGAACGTTCGCTATCAGGGACAAACGGGCGAACGTGTTCGCTAGCGGAGACGTTCGAATGAACCCTTGCGAAATAGCGAAACCGAAGAAAAAACCAATCTAAAACGAAAACCGAAAAAAATGGTGCGTCGACGGTGGTTTTTACCGTTTCTTCAAGAAAATCGGGACGACGGCGGCGAGGCGAGATCCGGCGAGTCTGGCGGCTCTCCGGTGGCGGCGGCAACGGCAAGGCTGGGCGGCGGTGGTGCGGGCGGGGGCGGCGGTGGTGTGGCTTCGGCGGCGGGGCGATGTGGGGACGAGGGGGTGGGGTGACGGCGGCCTAAAAGGAGGAGGGGGCGTGGTTGTTTGCGGGAGGGGGCGCGCGAGCTCATGTCCGAGCCGGACATGGCGGCGGCGGCTCGGCCTCTCCCTGCGTGGGAGGAAGGCGGCGGCGCGAGGCGGGCCGGCCTGCTCGGCTGGGCCTTCGGCCTAGTCGGGCGGGAGAAGATTTTTTTAAAATAATAAAAAAATCCGCCCGAATAAAGTCCTAATAAAATATAAAAAATACTAAAAATGCCTAAAACAATTTTCACCGTCTAAATAAAATATTTAGAACAAAGTGAACATTTTTCTGGTCAAAAATGCAATTTTCAAAAATGCATATTTTCTAATTCAAATAAAATAGCAAATAAAATCCAAATAAAATATTTATTTGATTTTAAAAAATTTCCACCAATATTCCTATCTTTCTGAAGAAGTCATATTATCTCCCCTCTTTTATTTTTAATATTGTAAATAATTGGAGAGAAAAAATATTAAACCCAAATTGATCCTCTTTTCGAATTTGAGAAAATTCAAATGTGAAAATAAACGAAATCTCCAACTCTCTCCTTGGGTCCTTGAGTTGCTTAAGATTTCTAGGATCTCAACCAAAAATGCAAATAGAATATGATATGCATATGATGACCTATGTATAACATCCAAATTGAAAATTGGGATGTTACAGCGACGTCTCACACGTTCGTAGTCGGATCGTCAAGGTCGACTCCCACAAAAAATGATAGCCACTATCTCATCGAAACATCGGGACACCTTTGCCTCTATCAACAGCCCGGATACATTACTCAAATATGACATCCTTTAAGCATTGGCCCTCTACTATTCGAGCACCCACCAGGACGTCTTCGAAGTATCGCTTCGGCTTGCGGTGGTCCTTGCCTTCGGGTGGGCCAACGGTCGCCATGTCGGTGGCCTTCATCTTTTCCCAATGCATATTGACATCGGCAAAGGCCATCCGAGATCCCTCTATGCACGCCGAGCACTTCACAGTATCAACCCGATGCAGCGATGTCGCTTGAAGCTACGTCGGTATTTCCCCAAAGAGGAAGGAATGATGCAGCACAGCGGCGGTAGGTATTTCCCTCAGATATGAAACCAACGTTATTGAACCAGTAGGAGAACCAAGCAACACAACGTAAACATCCCCTGCACACAAATAACAACCACTCGCAACCGGACGTGTTAAAGGGGTTGTCAATCCCTTTTGGATAACAGCGCCAGAAATTGGCAAACGGACATGAGATAAAATTCTAGATATTGATAGATCGAACGCCAAATAAAATAAATTGCAGCAAAGTATTTTTGTATTTTTGGATTAATAGATCTGAAAACAAATGGCAAATAAAAGTAGATCGCAAAGGCAAATATATGAGAAAGAGACCGAGGGGTTGTAGGTCTCACTAGTGGCTTCTCTCGAGAAAAATAGCAAACGGTGGGTGAACAAATTACTGTTGAGCAATTGATAGGACTTCAAATAATCATGACGATATCCAGGCAATGATCATTACATAGGCATCACGTCCAATATTAGTAGACCGACTCCTGCCTGCATCTACTACTATTACTCCACACATTGACCTCTATCTAGCGTGCATCTAGTGTATTAAGTTCATGGGGAAACGGAGTAATGCAATAAGAACGATGACATGATGTAGACAAGATCTATCTATGTAGAGTTAGACCCCATCGTTTTATCCTTAGTAGCAACGATACATACGTGTCGGTTCCCCTTCTGTCACTGGGATCAAGCACCGTAAGATCGAACCAACTACAAAGCACTTCTTCCCATTGCAAGATAAATAGATCAAGTTGGCCAAACAAAAGCCAAATGTCAGAGAAGAAATACGAGGCTATAAGCAATCATGCATAAAAGAGATCAAAGAAACTCAAATACTTTCATGGATATAAAAAGATAGATCTAATCATAAACTCAAAGTTCATCGATCCCAACAAACACACCGCAAAAGAGTTACATCATATGGATCTCCAAGAGACCATTGTATTGAGAATCAAGGGAGAGAGAGAGAGAGAGAGGAACTGATGACCCACAAGTGTAGCGGATCTATCGTAGCCTTTTTGATAAGTAAGAGTGTCGAACCCAGCGAGGAGCAGAAGGAAATGATAAGCGGTTTTCAGCAAGGTATTCTCTGCAAGCACTGAAATTATCGGTAACATATAGTTTTGTGATAAGGTAATTTGTAACGAGTAGCAAGTAATAAAAGTAAATAAGGTGCAGCAAGATGTCCCAATCCTTTTTGTAGCAAAGGACAAGCCTGGACAAACTCTTATATGAAGGAAAGCGCTCCCGAGGACACATGGGAATTATCGTCAAGCTAGTTTTCATCACATTCATATGATTCATGTTTGGTACTTTGATAATTTGATATGTGGGTGGACCGGTGCTTGGGTACTGTCCTTACTTGGACAAGCATCGATTAACCCCCATTGCAAGCATCCGCAACTACAACAGAAGTATTAAGGTAAACCTAAACATAGCATGAAACGTATGGATCCAAATCAGCCCCTTACGAAGCAACGGATAAACTAGGGTTTAAGCTTCTGTCACTCTAGCAACCCATCATCTACTTATTACTTCCCAATGCCTCCCTCTAGGCCCAAAAATGGTCAAGTGTCATGTAGTTGACATTCATATGACACCACTAGAGGGATGACAACATACATCTCATCAAAATATCGAACGAATACCAAATTCACATGACTACTAATAGTAAGACTTCTCCCATGTCCTCAGGAACAAACGTAACTACTCACAAAGCATATTCATGTTCATAATCAGAGGGGTATTAATATGCATAATGGATCTGAAAATATAATCTTCCACCAAGTAAACCAACTAGCATCAACTACAAGGAGTAATCAACACTACTAGCAACCCACAGGTACCAATCTGAGGTTTGGATACAAAGATTGGATACAAGAGATGAACTAGGGTTTGAGATGAGACGGTGCTGGTGAAGATGTTGATGGAGATTGACCCCTCCCGATGAGAGGATCGTTGGTGATGACGATGGTGATGATTTCCCCCTCCAGGAGGGAAGTTTCCCCGGCAGAACAGTTCTGCCAGAGCCCTAGATTGGTTCCGCCAAGATTCTGCCTCGTGGCGGCGGAGTCTCGTCCCGAAAGCTTGCTTATTATTTTTCTCGGACGAAAGACCTCATATAGCAGAAGATTGGCATCGGAGGGCCACCAAAGGGCCCACAAGGCAGGGGCACGCCCCCCACCCTCGTGGCTGGTGGGTGGCCCCCCTCTGGTACTTCTTGCGCTTAGTATTTTTTATATATTCTGGAAATAACTTCTGTGAAGTTTCAGGACTTTTGGAGCTATGCAGAATAGGTCTCTAATATTTCATCCTTTTCCAGCCTAGAATCCCAGCTACCGGCATTCTCCCTCTTCATGTAAACCTTGTAACATAAGAGAGAATAGGCATACGTATTGTGACATAATGTGTAATAACAGCCCATAATGCAATAAATATCGATATAAAAGCATGATGCAAAATGGACGTATCAACTCCCCCAAGCTTAGACCTCGCTTGTCCTCAAGCGAAAGCCGAAATCGAAAAATATGTCCACATGTTTGGAGATAGAGGTGTCGATAAAAATAAAATACGGACATGAGGGCATCATGATCATTCTTAGAACAGAAATATATATATATATATATATATATATATAGGACTCCTCTTCTATACTCCTGGGAGTATGTACTCCCATTCTCAATATACCTCATATACGCATTAATTATACCTCTTTATTATTCTCAATATACTTCATTAAATATTCTAAGATACCCCAATACGAGTTTTGTTGAAAAAATATCATTTGCGATGTACTTTTTATAATATACCTTTTTCACGTACAAACACATCAGTATATACGTAAACATTTAAAAATATGTAGACTCACATGAATTTTTTCATGGAACTCATTTTGGGGTATCTAATAATTACTAATGAAGTATATTAAAAATAATAAAGTGGTATAAAAGATTCATCTATGTGGTATATGAGAAGCGGGAGTACGTACTCCCAGGAGTACACAACCATTTTCCTATATATATATATATATTGTCATATGATCTCTTATGCTAAAGTTACAATTCAATCACAATTTCAAGTATGAATCATAAACTTCATTGGAAACTAACAAACTCTAATCTCAGTCATTGAGGCAATTGCAATTTATCATAACATAGGAAAGAGTCAATATAAGAGCTTTTCAGCAAGTCCACATACTCAACTATCATTTAGTCTTTCACAATTGCTAACACTCACGCAATATTTATGGGTATGGGGTTTTAATCGGACACAGAGAAAGATAGGGGCTTATAGTTTTGCCTCCCAACCTTTTACCTCAAGGGTAATGTCAACAATAATAGTTCATGCTAACTTACATCCAATTAGATATATATATTAGGCTCTTTCCAACACAAAGTGCTTGCCAAAGGATAAAATGTAAAAAAGGGAAAGATGAAGATCACCTGACTCTTGCATAAGGTAGAAGATAAAAGTAAAAGATAGGCCCTTCGTAGAGGGAAGCAGAGGTTGTCATGCGCTTTCAGGGTTGGATGCACAAAATCTTAATGTGAAAGAACGTCACTTTATATTGCCACTTGTGATATGGACCTTTATTATGCAGTCTGTCGCTTTTATTTCTTCCACATCACAAGATCGTATAAAGCTTATTTTCTCCGCACTAATAAGTCATACATATTTAGAGAGCAATTTGTATTGCTTGCACCGATGACAACTTACTTGAAGGATCTTACTCAACCCATAGGTAGATATGGTGGACTCTCATGGCAAAACTGGTTTTAAGGGTATTTGGAAGCACAAGTAGTATTTCTACTTGGTGCAAAGAATTTTCTAGCATGAGGGAGAAAGACAAACTCAACATGTTGGATGATCCATGACAATATACTTTATCTCAGATATAAGAAAACATAACCCATTACGTTGTCTTCCTTGTCCAATGTCAACTCTTTAGCATATCATCCTTTAATGAGTGCTCACAATCATAAAAGATGTCCAAGATAGTGTATTTATATGTGAAACCTCTCTTTCTTTATTACTTCCTATTAATTGCAACGATGACCAAAACTATGTTTTTCAACTCTCAACAACTTTTATTCATCATACTCTTTATATGTGAGCTCATTACTCTCCATAAGATCCATATGATCTCTTTATTTCTTCTCTTTTATTTTATTCACTCATAATTATAACAAGATAATCAAGCCCTTGACTCAACACTAATCTTTATTATATATAGCTCACGGACTCGATTACATAGAAGGATCATAAAGCAAAAACTCGCAACTAGATCATACTAAAACTTTATTCTACTAGATCAGGATATTATCAAAAGGACCGAACTAAGAAAAACGGTACAGATAAAAGTGATGGTGATACGATACCGCGGTACTCCCCCAAGCTTGGCAGTTGCCAAGGGGAGTGCCCATACCCGTGTGATTATGTCTCCTTCTTCGGGGGTGGTGATGTGATATTCTTGGAGATGATGCCCCTCAGGATATGATTCTCTTCCTCGAGCTTATTGACTTGCTGCTTGAGGTTCATTATTTCCTTACGGAGCTTGCCAGTGACGGCTAAAGCTCCCTTCACCCAAGGATGTTGCATAGTTGCGGGAGAACAAGTAACACTATTTTTCATATTTTCATAAGAAAGAAATCTAACATTGGAAGGGATGACCGAGTTTGGAATAGCTGAGCTCTGTAGTTCCCCCATCGTGAATCCTGCCCGGAAACGAGAAGTAACTTCTTGGTCCTCCTCCATGGCATCTATCCTTTTCAAGTCAGCTTCCATCTCTTCCTCCGTTGAGGGCCCAAAGTGATAGGCATCGCTGTTTGCCCCTGGACCTGGTGTCAGATGAGACACCCGACTCTCCCCGACTGACTCTTGAGAAGACATCTTGCGCTAATCTGCGGCAGAAACAGCTCAAAACAAGAACATGGGATAATTGCATGATACGTGGTCAAAACCTTTGGGAGATTATATTATGAATTTTTACCGACCAAAAGAAATATCGTGCAAGAAAATGGAGTCTGGAGAGCACACGAGGTGCCCACAAGGCAGGGGGCGCTCCCAGGGGGGTAGAGCGCGCCTCCCACCCTCGTGGAAGCCTCGTGTCCTTCCCAAATTGCTTCTTATTTTCCTATTTTTCAAAATATTCCAAAACGGAGAAAAATTGCCATTAGGACTGTTTTCGAGTCGGTTTACTTACCGTACCACATACCTATTCCTTTTCGGGGTCTGAAACATTCTGGAAAGTGTCCCTTATGTATTCCTCTGGGGTTACGGTTTCAATAATATTAGTTTCAACATTTATAGGATTACCTGAGATATAATGTTTAATTCTTTGACCGTTCACCACCTTCGGATTTGTGCCTTCGAAGTTGTTGATTTTTATGGCACCGGAACGATAGACCTCCTCGATAACGTAAGGACCTTCCCATTTAGAGAGAAGTTTCCCTAATGTGCAGTTCTATCTCCAGTGTGGTTTCCTCCATAAGCTTCGGAGTGACACTTGCGTAGGATCTTTGATGTCCTTGGGACACAGCATCTTTTCAATAGCATCGACTTTAGTTTTATCAACTTCAATACCTCTTTCAGAAATTTTATGCCCCAAGACTATACCTTCATTAACCATAAAGTAGCATTTCTCCCAATTCAGAACAAGATTAGTTTCTTCACATCTCTGCAAAACTCGATCAAGGTAGCTCAAGCAATCATCAAAAGAGGATCCATAAACGGAGAAATCGTCCATGAAAACCTCACATATCTTTTCACAAAAGTCAGAAAATATAGCCATCATGCATCTTTGAAAGGTAGCAGGTGCATTACATAGACCAAAAGGCATACGTCTATAAGCAAAAGTACCGAAAGGGCAAGTAAAGGTGGTCTTTGCTTGATCATCAGCTGACACGGGTATTTGAGAGAAACCAGAGTAACCAACTAGAAAGCAAAAATGTGTATGTTTGGATAATCTTTCTAGCATTTGATCAATAAAAGGTAAGGGGTAATGATATTTTTAGTAGCCTTATTTAATTTGCGGAAATCAATTACCATCCTATAACATGTAATAATTATTTGCAGAATCAATTCATCTTTATCATTAGGAATGACAATGATACCTCCCTTCTTAGGGACACAATGGACAGGACTTACCCACTGACTATCAGCAACGGGATAAATTATATCTGCCTCAAGGAGCTTTAATATTTCTTTTCTTACCACTTCTTTCATCTTAGGATTCAACCGTCGTTGGTGATCAATAACTGGTTTGGCGTCTTTCTCTAAGTTTATTTTGTGTTGACATAGAGTGGGACTAATGCCCTTAAGATCATCAAGAGTATATCCAATAGCCGCACGGTGCTTCTTCAGAGTTTTCAATAATTTTTCTTCCTCCTTCTCTGAAAGGTTAGCACTAATAATAATAGGATATATCTTCTTTTCATCAAGATAAGCATATTTAAGAGTATTAGGTAACGGTTTAAGCTCAAACACGGGATCACCCTCGGGTGGAGGAGGATCCCCTAGGATTTCAACAGGCAAATTGTGTTTTAGAATGGGTCCTTGTTTAAAGAATACTTCATCTATTTCCCTTCTTTCATTTATAAACATATCATTCTCATGGTCTAGGAAATATTGTTCTAAAGGATCATTAGGAGGCACAGCAATAGAAGCAAGACCAATAATTTCATCTTTACTAGGCAATTCTTCATCACGGGGTTGTCTATGAAATTTAGAAAAATTAAACTCATGAGACATATCACCCAAACCAATAGTAACAACATCCTTCTTGCAATCTATCTTAGCATTAACAATATTCAAGAAGGGTCTACCAAATATAATGGGGAAAAAGCTATCTTGAGGGGAACCAAGAACAAGGAAATCAGCAGGATATTTAGCCTTCCCACAAAAGACTTCAACGTCTCTAACAATCCCAATTGGTGAAATAGTATCTCTATTAGCAAGATTAATGGTAACATCGATATCTTCTATCTCAACTGGTGCAATATCATGCATAACTTCTTTGTATAAGGAAATAGGTATTGCACTAGCACTAGCACCCATATCACACAAGCCATGATAACAATGATCTCCTATTTTAATAGAAATAACAGGCATGCCTACCACAGGTCTATGTGTATCTTTAGCACCAGGTTTAGCAATTCTAGCAGTCTCATCACAAAAGTAAATAACATGCCCATCAATATTATCAGCCAAGAGATCTTTAACAATAGCAATATTAGGTTCAGATTTAACTTTCTCAGGGGGTGCATAAGTTCTAGTATTACTTTTACGAACCACAGTTGAAGCTTTAGCATGATCCTTTATTCTAACAGGGAAAGGCGGTTTCTCAACATAAGCAATAGGAACAATAGGATCATTATAAGTGATAGTATTTTCTTCAACTTTAATAGGTTCAACTACTTTTACTTCTATGGGAGGATTATATTTAAACCACTTCTCCTTAGGGAGATCAACATGAGTAGCAAAGGATTCACAAAAGGAAGCTACTATCTCAGAGTCAAGTCCATATTTAGTGCTAAATTTACGGAAAACATTAGTATCCATAAAAGATTTAACACAATCAAACTTAGGTGTTATACCTGACTCCTTACCTTCGTCGAGATCCCGATCTTCAGAGTTGCATTTAATTATCTCCAATAAATTCCATTTGAATTCAATAGTCTTCATCATAAAGGAACATTTACAAGAAGTATCGAGCATGGAGCGATTGTTGTCAAAAAGCCGAGCATAAAAGTTTTGAATAATCATTTCTCTTGAGAGATCATGATTGGGGCATGAATATAACATTGACTTAAGCCTCCCCCAATCTTGAGCGATGCTTTCTCCTTCGCGAGGCCAAAAATTATATATATAATCACGATCACGATGAACAAGATGCATAGGATAAAGCTTCTGATGGAATTCAAATTTCAACCGTTTGTAGTTCCATGATCTCATATCATCACATAGCCTATACCATGTCAATGCATCTCCCTTCAAAGATAAAGGGAAGACCTTCTTCTTTATAACATCATCGGGCATACCTGCAAGTTTAAATAATCCACAAACTTCATCCACATAGATTCAGTGCAAGTCGGGATGTAATGTTCCATCTCCTGCAAAAGGATTAGCTAGCAGTTTCTCTATCATACCCGAAGGAATTTCAAAGTAAACATTTTTAGTAGGTTCAATAGGTTGAGGAGCAACTATTTGCTCTACCGGTCGGGGTGAAGATACCCCGAACAAGCCCCTCAAAGGATTACTTTCCATAGTAACAAGTGACAGTAAATTTCAGCACACTATATAAATTTTTCCTTACCAAATTCCACCTACCAAAAGTGCTTCACTCCCCGGCAACGGCGCCAGAAAAAAGACTTGATGACCCACAAGTGTAGGGGATCTATCGTAGCCTTTTCGATAAGTAAGAGTGTCGAACCCAACGAGGAGCAGAAGGAAATGATAAGCGGTTTTCAGCAAGGTATTCTCTGCAAGCACTGAAATTATTGGTAATAGATAGTTTTGTGGTAAGGTAATTTGTAACGAGTAGCAAGTAATAAAAGTGAATAAGGTGCATCAAGATGGTCCAATCCTTTTTGTAGCAAAGGAAAAGGCTAGACAAACTCTTATATGAAGGAAAGCGCTCCCGAGGACACATGGGAATTATCGTCAAGCTAGTTTTCATCACGTTCATATGATTCACGTTCGGTACTTTGATATTTTGATATGTGGGTGGACCGGTGCTTGGGTACTGTCCTTACTTGGACAAGCATCCCACTTGTGATTAACCCACATTGCAAGCATCCGCAACTACAACAGAAGTATTAAGGTAAACCTAACCATAGCATGAAACATATGGATCCAAATCAGCCCCTTACGAAGCAACGCATAAACTAGGGTTTAAGCTTATGTCACTCTAGCAACCCACCATCTACTTATTACTTCCCAATGCCTCCCTCAAGGCCCAAACAATGGTGAAGTGTCATGTAGTCGATGTTCACATGATACCACTAGAGGGATGGCAACATACATCTCATCAAAATATCAAACGAATACCAAATTCACATGACTACTAATAGCAAGACTTCTCCCATGTCCTCAGGAACAAACGTAACTACTCACAAAGCATATTCATGTTCATAATCAGAGAGGTATTAATATGCATAATGGATCTGAACATATAATCTTCCACCAAGTAAACCAACTAGCATCAACTACAAGGAGTAATCAACACTACTAGCAACCCACAGGTACCAATCTGAGGTTTGGATACAAAGATTGGATACAAGAGATGAACTAGGGTTTGAGATGAGATGGTGCTGGTGAAGATGTTGATGGAGATTGACCCCCTCCCAATGAGAGGATCGTTGGTGATGACGATGGTGATGATTTCCCCCTCCCGGAGGGAAGTTTCCCCGGCGGAACAGCTCTGCCAGAGCCCTAGATTGGTTCCGCCAAGGTTCCAACTCGTGGCGGCGGAGTCTCGTCCCGAAAGCTTGGTTATTATTTTTTTCTCGGATGAAAGACCTCATATAGCAGAAGATGGGCATCGGAGGGCCACCAGGGGGCCCACGAGGCAGGGGGCGCGCCCAGGGGGTAGGGCGCGCCCCCACCCTCGTGGCTGGTGGGTGGCCCCCCTCTGGTACTTCTTGCGCTCAATATTTTTTTATTCTGGAAATAACTTCTGTGAAGTTTCAGGACTTTTGGAGCTGTGCAGAATAGGTCTCTAATATTTGCTCCTTTTCCAGCCCAGAATCCCAGCTGCCGGCATTCTCCCTCTTCATGTAAACCTTGTAAAATAAGAGAGAATAGGCATAAGTATTGTGACATAATGTGTAATAACAGCCCATAATGCAATAAATATCGATATAAAAGCATGATGCAAAATGGACGTATCAGGAAGCCATCTAGCTACTAACTACCGACCCGAAGGTCTACAAAGAACTACTCACGCATCATCGGAGAGGCACCAATGGAGGTGGTGAACCCCATCCGAGACGGTGTCTAGATTGGATCTGTTGGTTCTAGACTCTGCGGTGGCTGGATCTATATCTCCTCGACTCCCCTAGGGTTTAGGGAATATTGGGGTATTTATAGAGCAAAGAGGCAGTCCGGGGGCACTCGAGATGGGCACAACACACCAGGGCGCGCCTGGGCCTCCTGGCGCGCCCTGGTGGGTTGTGCTCTCCTGAGAGCACCCCCCAGGTGCAGCCAGGTCCCATTATGTTCCTTCTGGTCCAAAAAATCTCTGTAAAGTTTCATTGTGTTTGGACTCCGTTTGATATTGATTTCCTGTGATGTAAAAAAACATGCAGAAAACAACAACTGGCACTTGGCACTATGTCAATAGGTTAGTACCAAAAAATGATATAAAATGACTATAAAATGATTATAAAACATCCAAGATTGATAATATGACAGCATGGAACAATCAAAAATCATAGATACCTTGGAGACGTATCAGGCAGCGCGTCGATGAGCCGCCTCACCAAACCGAAGTAGCTGCTCGGAATAGGTTCGGCTGGCCATAGCCAGACTATTAAATCCTTCATGGCCAAACCGGCCACCCTATGCAGCTCCATCAGCTGCTTCATTTGGTCGTTCAAGGGCGTTGGATGCTCCGGCGCACGAAACTGCGACCAGACCAGCTTCTCGGCCGAGCTCCACTCCTAGGCTCGAAAGAACTGTCCGGCATCGGCAGCACTCCTCAGCAGATCTGCAAACGCATTTGGAGAACTCCACACCCGAGTAAGCAAAGCATATACTCTACAAAAGAAAGGCCTTACCATCCGCTATCTGCTTCGCTTGCCAGATCTCCTCGCGAGCACTCCGGGACTCGACTCGCACCTCCTTAGCCTCTTGAAGAGCCTTGGTGAGTTCGGTCGATTGGGCCCAAGTCTTCTCCTCCAGTTCCTTGCATTTGAGGATGGTTTCCTTTAGCTCCTGCTCAACTTCGGCCGCCCGAGCTTCGTGGTGGCGGCGGGCGGCCTGCTCAGTTTTTATCTTTGCAGCCGCTTTGTCAGCGGCTGCCTTGTTAGCCTTCGCCTCTGGTCGGGCTTTGGCAAGGGCGCCTTTGAGGGTCTCGACCTCGGTTGCCCCAACTATGCTCATAATCGAAGTGTTCCATGAGTTAGTCTCTGAATATAGTTATTACTTATGGGATACAACTACACATTTTACACTATGCGCATACCTTGCGTTTCATCGCACCGCTTGTTCACGCGGTTGATCTCCTCATAGGCCAACTGAAGCTTCCGATTGAGTTTGGACACTTCTGCGGCCTAGGCAGTCGCCGCCAGCAGGGAAGCCTGTTACAACAATAGAACAGTATGTCAACTCTACCGAATACTATATGGATCCTCTGTCTGGCTTTTCAAACCAGAAAGAGGCTCAGGGGCTACTGTCTATATACAGGTATATTCCTCTATACGAAACAAAAAATGTTTTAGGACATTACGTCGCATACCTCAAAGCCTGTCAGTAGGCTATGGAAGGCTTCGTTCAGTCCGCTCTTAGTGGATTGTACCTTCTCTACTACCGCACCCATCAGGGTGCGGTGCTCCTCCATGATGGATGCACGTTGCAGTGCTTCCGTTAGAGCGTTCGGCGCCTCCGGATTAGTGGAGGTCGCCGATGGAGCCGATGCTCCTCCCTCCTCTGTTGAAGGGGGCTGCTCACCTGATCCCGGAGCCGCACTGGTCTCCGAAACGGTGTCTGACTGGGGCCCAGATTGTTGGGGATCCCCACCATCGGTTGTCATAGGGGTCGCTTCCCCTATGTCTTCAGCGACCGAGGTATTACTCTCGGGCGCCTTCTCAATAGCCTCGCCCACCCCTCCGTGGCCTGGAGAGGTCCTTCAGGACAACACCTCGGTGTCATCCATGGTTACAGGTGAGGAGGCGCGTGGCGGCGTCTCGCTCTCTGCCATCTCGGGTGGTAGAGAGCTCCCCTCCGACAATGGCGTGTTCGGAAGCTCGCATGGAGGGATGAAGAGCACATAATGAAATAACTTATATAATAGAAAGGGAGGACTAAAAATAAGCAATGAGTATCTGATCACTTACGATGCGGCCACGGGCTTCGCCCTAGGAAGCTTCTTGCGGATTTGTTCGGACTCTGAGTCCGAACTGTCCTGGAGGCCGTCCTCTTCTTCTTCCTCTTCTTTCGGAGGGAGTCAGTTTCCGCTTCCTCCTCTTCTTCTTCCTTGTATCCCTCATGAGAGGAGAGGGCTTTGATTTCTCCTAGAAATGGCATCCGAGGGACCTTTGTGGTGGCGGCCTCCCTTGGCCTCTTTGCCCTTTTTCTTGGCCTTCTTCTCTAGGTCCTGATACGGTTTCGGAACCAGCATCTCCGTCAACTGGGGAGTGGCCGGATTCTCCAGCAGTGGCGTCGGGCAGTCGATCTGCTCCACTTTCTTCATCCAGCCCTGTGTGAAAAGGGGAAATATAATTTTTATCACATCCAAAGTGTTAATCAAATAAGTCTTCGGAAGGGTTAAGCTTACCGTTGAGGCCGGGTTCTCAATGTCGAGCCCGATGTCCTCAGTCTCCATGGGCCAATTTTTCTGGGCCTTGAAAAGTTGCTTCCATATATCTTTGTGCGTGCTGCCGAAGAAGCGCTTCAAGGTCCGGGGCACATCCGGATTGAACTCCCACATAAGGGAGGCCCGGAGTTGACAAGGGAGAACACGGCGGAAGAGCATCACCTGGATCACGTTTGTGAGTTCGATGTTTTTGCCCAACACATTGGAGATGCGCTTTTGTAGCATCATCACCTTTGGCTGGGACCCCCAATCAAGGCCCTTGGCGGTCCACGAGGTGAGTCTCGTCGGGGGTTCAGATCTGAAGTCAGGTGCGGCCGCCCACTTGGCATCGTGGGGTTCGGTGATGTAGAACCACTCCTGCTGCCACACCTTGACTGTCTCCACGAAAGCCCCTTTGGTCCAGACGGCGTTGGGAAGCTTGCTCACCATAGCGCCGCCGCAATCCGCATGCTGCCCGTCGACTACCTTCGGCTTCATGTTGAAGACTTTAAGCCACAGGCCGAAATGTGGGGGATGCGGAGTAGAGCCTCACACACGATGATGAATGCCGAGATGTGAAGGAAAGAATTTGGGGCTAGATCATGGAAATCTAGCCCGTAGTAGAACATGAGGCCCCAGACGAAGGGATGAAGGGGAAACCCTAGTCCTCGGAGGAAATGGGGGATGAACACTACCCTCTCGCCGGGCTCCGGAGTGGGGATGATCTGATCCTTGTTGGGAAGCCTGTGTGGGATATCCACGGGCAAGTAGCCCGCACCTCGGAACTCCTTGATGTCCTTCTCTGTGACACGGGAGGCCTCCCACTTGCCCTTAGAACCGGATCTAGACATGGCTGGAGGGGTTGGTGGTGGTGGTAAAGGTTGAAGTTTGGGCGCTGGAGCTTGAAGATGGGAAGGCAGGAGCGAGAAGAAGGCATGGGTGAAAAAGGAGGATTCTTTACCCTCTTATAGGCAGTGAAATACCAAACGCCCCCCTCTCGAGCCTTAAAACTCGCTTGTTCCCGAAGAGATCGTGCGAGCGGCATGGTTGTTTCACCCAAAATCGTATTAATGGGAATCCCGTAATGGGCGGGCACGGTCTCTGTTTTGACAAGACGTGCCAATGGAGGCTATGCCTCAAAACACGAAACGCGGGTATGAAAACGGTTCGAAATGTTAAGGAGCCAGATGTGACGCCTCTCTGAAAGGTTATCATTAAAAGATAGTGTTTCATTTTGATACTCTGTCTTTGTGGCTATGGGTTATATTTACAGTAGAGAATCGGATACCGTTCCTTTGTGCGGAGAATTATTCTAAGATGCTCAAGAGAAGGAACCTGCCTTGCGACGCCGAAGATAATATGCGTGCCGAACACATCGGCATCGAAGACTCGTTCAGGGGCTACTGAGGGAGTCCTGGATTAGGTGGTCCTCGGGTGTCCGGACTATTGGATATGGGCCGGACTAATGGGCCATGAAGATACAAGCAGAAGACTTTCCCCCGTGTCCGGATAGGACTCCCCTATGCGTGTATGGCAAGATTGGTGTCTGGATATGTTATTTCCTTCCCCCACAAACCAACTTTGTACAACCCTTGGCCCCTCCCGTGTGTATATAAACCAGAGGGTTTAGTCTGTAGAGGCTATCAGAATTCTCATAGGCTAGACAACTAGGGTTTAGCCATTACGATCTCGAGGTAGATCAACTCTTGTAACCCCTATACTCGTCAAATACAATCAAGCAGGACGTAGGGTTTTACCTCCATTAAGAGGGCCTGAACCTGGGTAAACATTGTGTCCCCCTTGTCCTTTGTTACCCTCAATCTTCAGACACATAGTTCGGGACCCCCTATCCGAGATCGGCCAGTTTTGACACCGACAACGATGGTGTGGTGATGGTGATGGTGATGTGATCTCCGCAGGGCTTCGCCTAAGCACTGCGAAAATATGACCGAGGGAGTAAACGGTTGAGGGGGGTGCCGCACGCGGCTAAGACAATGGTGTGTCCTTGTGTGGTGCCTCCTACCCATGTATATATAGGTGGGAGGGGAGGAGGCAGCCCCTAGGGCACCCCAAGAGACCTCGCAGCAGCCCTAGGGCTGCTGCCTTGCCCTGCGCCACCCCTTTCCTTGTAAGAAGAAGGGGGAAGGAAAGAGGGGGGAGAGGGAGTCCTACTCCACACTTTCCTTTCCCTCCCCTCTTTCCTTCTCCTCCTCATAGGGCTGGCCACTATAGGGGCGCACTAGCCCCTTGTGGGCTGGTGTGCTGCTTCTCTTGGCCCATAAGGCCCATGTCTTTGTCGGGGGTGCCCAGAACTCCTTTCCGGTGACCCGATAAGTACCCAGTACCCTCTGAAACACTTCCGGTGTCCAAATACCATCGTCCTATATATCAACCTTTACCTCTCGACCATTTCAAGACTCCTCGTCATGTCCGTCATCTCATCTGGGACTATGAACAACATTCGGTCACCAAATCACATAACTCATATAATACTGTATCGTCAACGAACGTCAAGCGTGCGGACCCTACAGGTTTGAGACCTATGTAGACATGACAAGACACCTCTCTGGTCAATAACCACTAGAGGAACCTGGATGCCCATATTGGATCCTACATATTCTACAAAGATCTTTATCGGTCGAACCATTATGATAACATACGTAATTCCCTTTGTCCATCGGTATGTTACTTGCCTGAGATTCGATCATCGGTATCTTCATACCTAGTTCAATCTCGTTACTTGCAAGTCTCTTTACTCATTCGGTAATACATCAACTCGTGACTAACTCCTTAGTCGTTTGCTTGCAAGCTTATGATGTGTATTACCGAGAGGGCCCAGACATACCTCTCCGATACTCAGAGTAACAAATCCTAATCTCGATCTATGTGAACTCAACAAACACCTTCGGAGATACCTGTAGAGCATCTTTATAATCACCCACTTATGTTGTGACGTTTGATAGCACACAAGGCATTCCTCTGGTATCCGGGAGTTGCATAATCTCATAGTCTAAGGAATATGTATTTGACATGAAGAAAGCAATAGCAATAAAACTAAACGATCATTATGCTAAGCTAACGGATGGGTCTTGTCCATCACATCATTCTCCTAATGACATGATCCAGTTATCAAATGACAACATATGACTATGGTTAGAAAACCTTAACCATCTTTGATCAACGAGCTAGTCTAATAGAGGCTTAGTAGGGACACGGTATTTGTTTATGTATTCACACATGTATATAGGTTTCCGATCAATACAATTATAGCATGAATAATAAACCTTTATCATGAATAAGAAAATATAAAATAGCAACTTTATTATTGCCTCTAGGGCATATTTCCTTCAATATAGACACCCCCTCCTCATTTCTAGGGTTAGGAAATATGATAGGTCATCTTAGTTGAGCTTTGCTCCTACCTTCTCTTATTAAGAGAGAGAGAGAGAGAGAGACCATTCCCATGGATTTCAAGACCTCCATGTGAGCATGTGAGAAGATCCCGAGGGATTTAAGACCCCTTTGTGGGAAGGATCTACCTAGATCATCAAGACTCCATCCCTTTGGATTTGGTATGAACTCTACCTTGTATCTTCCTCTTTGTTGTTTATGTACCTTTGTGGATCATGTGTGTTTGATTGTCTAGTGGATGTGTGATTGGACTTCTTCTTGAGTGTTTTCCCTTGTGATTTCTCTATGTTCTTCCCCGTGTTCATCGTGTTCTTCATGTTCTTCGCAGGAATCCACTCCAATAGTGAAAGATCGGCCGAAACCGGGTCTAGCCTCGTATCAGGTAGATCGGAGGTCACCAACATCGGGCGCAAGACGAGGAGATGAGTGGCCGGACAACACCGCCAAAGTCGATATGTCGCTGTCTCGAATCCCCCATGGCACAGCAAAAGCCCAGAAGGCATGTCCGTTTCGTTGGAACCATTAGCCGCTAAACGCCGTCACACTTTGCCAGGAACATTGCCTAGCCGTGCCAGCTGACCATGGCCGTTGCCCACCAAGACTCATTGTGCACCACGAAGTCACCTCAGGCCGCTGCAGCTAGAGCAGATGATCCTCGCCATCGTCGTCCACCGTACCGGCATTGCCTGGCGGCGTCCTCCGATGGCGGCGAGGGGCCCGGCTGGTGAGAGGAGATTGGTGGTGCTAGATCGGGAGTCACCCTAGAACGAGCGACTTAACATTAATTGTGTGACAAAATCATGCTATTTTATAACTATTATTTGTTAGATTAAGGCCGTAGACTCTCAGGATTTCCATCCTACTCCTTCCATTCCAATGAATAAGGCACGCATGCTTCCCAAAATTTAACTTTGACCGTAAATTATATCATTGAAAACTTTTTTAATATAAATTCAATGGTATAATTTTTACCACATATAAATCCATATTTGGTTAGTCTAATTTATGGTCGAAGATAAAATTTGAGATGTGTGGACACCTTGTTCATCGAAATGAAGAGAGTAATAGTGTATATGTGCAGGGCGTCCAACAGAGGACTCAAGAAATGCAGCTGCATCACTTTCGATGCTAGTGTAGTAGAGATTTGGAATGGGTGAAGTAAGAAAGTGTTTTAGTTTTTCCATCGATCATCACCATCACCGTAAAATACGAGGCAATGAATTGGCAAAGAGGTGGGTAAAACTTTTTGGTTCGGTCGTATAAGGAGAGAGTAATTTATTTTCCCCTTGTAACATTATTCTCTATAAATCTGTCAGCGACTCTGCTGCCACGGCAACGACAAGTCATGATCCGCTACAGGGCGAACCGGCAAGCAACGTCAAGGTCAGGCCCAGGAGGGTCCAGAAGCGGCCTGCTCGGTCATTTGGGCCAGAATGGGTCTAGTAGACAAGTGTATAAGTAAGCAGATGACACTTGTAACGGGTGGCGGACGGAATGGCTTCGGCCGGCTAGATAGGATAGGAGTGGTTGGTGTGCGTTGTTCCTCTGTTCTTCCTTCCTCCTCCTTGGATTGAATTCAAATCTGTAATCAACTAGACACTAAATTGAGAGAGAGAGCAATTGGTGCTTACAATTGGCATCAGAGCTACAGATCCCGGCGCAACAAGTTCCGGGTCACCACCCGCACGCGACGAGATTCGTGGCGCGTCGTCGCTGAGAAATCATGGAGAACATGTCGCCGGCGACCAAAGCGGTGTACGAGTTCCTCAAGGCCGACTTGGCGGAGTCCCTCGACGTGCGGTTCAAGCGGCAGGATGAGGAGGCCTCCAGGTCGATGCGCTCCATCGTGGGCGATCTGACGATGCGGATCGACGACCTCAAGATGTCGATCGGGGTCGACATGGATGAGATCCGTGCCGGAATGGAGCGACCGCTGACCACTAACTCGTCGTCCATGGGCAACCGCCAGCAAGCCCGTTCGGTCCAGATGGGCGCTAGCAAGGGAGGTGTGGAGGGCAGCCGCTCAACTCAACCAGTCAAGGGGAAGGATCATGTTCCATACATTCCTTCCCCAGCCAGAGGTATGAGATCTGAGCTCAACCCCGTTCAATCATCTCGCTGCACTGAATTCCATCGAGAGGGTACTGAGCAATTTGTTTTTGGTCCTTGTATTGATCTGCCTCGGTTCAATGGTACCAATCTGAGACTATGGCAAACGAGATGTGAGGATTATTTCAGCATGTGTGGAACGCCCCGTCAGTTATGGATACAGTTTGCCTCCACCATGTTTGAAGGACCGGCAGCACGATGGTTGGAGTCTGTGCAGCGCAGAGTTCCGGATGCATCGTGGGAGGAATTTTGCAGGCTGTTGCAGTGCCGTTTTGGTCGCAACCAACATCAGGCGCTGGTGCGCAAATTTCACAGCATTTCTCAAGTTGGCATAGTAGAGGAGTATGTTGAACAGTTCACTGAATTATATGACCAATTGTCAGCATATGAAGCGGTTCCTAAATCAGTTCATTATGTTACCAAGTTCATTGATGGGTTGAATTATGCGGTCAGAGTTATGGTTGCATTACATCATCCCCAAGACTTGGATGCAGCATACGATCTAGCACTTCTACATGAATCTCTGACGAGTTCTTCTCCACAACCAAATCAAACTTCTAGGAGACAACAGTCAACATCGACAGTCAATCAACCTAAAGCATTGCCCACCAAATCCTCTGAAACACATAAGCAAACTGCTGGAGAAGATAAATGGGCTGCTCTTTGAGCTTATCGCAAGGCAAAGGGCCTGTGTTTCATGTGTGGAGAGAAGTGGGGCAGAGATGATCAATGTAAACAAGCAGTCTCATTACATGTGGTTCAGGAAATGGTGGAATTCTTCTAATGCACTAGCAGTAATGGTTCAGAAACTGATGATGAGGAAGTTAATCTTATGGACTTATCAGAAGCTGCAGAAGGAAAATCATCCAAAAGCAAGGCATTCCAACTGATGGTCGACATCAATGGACAGCAGAAAACTTTTTTGGTGGACTCTGGTAGTACACACTCATTTATAGATACTGCCACTGCTGCAAAATTACCAGGCCCGAAGAATTGTACAACAATCAAGGTCAGAGTTGCAAATGGAGGAATAATGAATTGCTGCAGTTACATTCCCCAGTGTCAGTGGTCAGTGCAAGGAAATCTGTTTAAACATGATCTCAGAGTTTTACCTCTTAGTTGTTATGATGGAATTTTGGGAATGGACTGGTTATCCAGATTCAGCCCAATGAAAGTTGACTGGGAACAAAAGTGGATGATGTTTGCTGTCAATGGAAAAACAGTAACCTTACAAGGAATAGCACGAGTGGAATTTTCTTATACTATAATTGAACTGTCAGTAGTCACTGAGGAAAATGCAGCTAAGGTGTTACCAGAAATTCAGGTGTTGGTTGAGGAATATAAAGATGTTTTCTCAATTCCTGTTGGACTTCCACCAGAAAGAGCATGCGATCATTCCATTCCTCTCATACCCGGTGCTAGGCCTTTTTCTCTTAAACCATATAGATTGGCCCCCGAATTAAAGGATGAAGTTGAGAAACAAATTCGGGAAATGCTTGACTCTAGAGTAATTAGAAGAAGTAACAGCCCCTTCTCTTCTCCTATTCTATTCGTCAAAAAGAAGGATCACACTTGGAGATTGGTGGTGGATTACAGACGTCTGAATGCAATCACTATTAAGGGAAATTTTCCTATGCCAGTAATTGATGAGTTGCTAGATGAACTGCATGGAGCTCAATGGTTCACAAAACTTGATCTTAGGGCTGGATATCATCAAATCAGACTAGCTCCTGGTGAAGAATATAAGACTGCATTTAAAACACATCATGGTCACTTTGAGTTCAGAGTGGTGGGCTATGGTCTTACTGGTGCACCTAACACGTTTTAGGGAGCCATGGATGTTACATTATCTCATGAACCAGAAATGTTGAGATTTTTTGTGTTGGTATTCTTTGATGATATTCTTATATTCAGTAAAACTCTGAAACAACATCTTCAACATGTCAAAAGAGTACTACAAGTATTAAGGAGAGATCAGTGGTATGTCAAAATTTCCAAGTGTGAGTTTGCATCTCAAAAATTACTTTATCTAGGCCACATCATTAGCAAAGATGGTGTGTCAACAGACCCAGAAAAGATCGGTACTATATAACAGTGGCCAGCACCTGTTCCTGTTAAGGAAGTTAGAAGTTTCCTGGGCTTGGCAGGATACTACAGGAAATTTATTCGCCATTTTTGTGTGATTGCAAAACCCCTAACCAATCTTCTGCGTAAGGGAAACATATTTATGTGGACTAGCATAGAGGAAACAGCCTTCCAAACTCTTAAGGATGCATTAGTAACTGCCCCAGTCTTGGCCTTGCCTGATTTCCAAAAGGTGTTCACCATTGAGACAGATGCCAGTGATTGTGGTATTGGAACAGTTTTAATGCAAGAGGGGCATCCTCTTGCTTTTTTCCGCAAGGCATTGGGCCCACGCAATCAGACTCTCTCAGTGTATGAAAAGGAGTTCTTGGCCATCTTGCTAGCTATAGAACAGTGGCGTTCTTATTTGCAATTCAAGGAGTTCCAGATAATCACTGATCAGAGAGCATTGGTCAGCCTGACAGAGCAACGACTGCATACAGCTTGGCAACAAAAAGCTCTTACGAAATTGGTGGGCTTGAACTATAAGATAATATACAGGAAGGGAGCTGATAATCGAGCTGCAGATGCTCTTTCTCGTAGACCTCACCCAACAGCAGACTGTTACATGATATCTTTGGTTCAGCCTGCTTGGATACAAGAGATCATACAGAGCTATTCAGATGACATGGCCGCTCAGGCAATTATGTAGAAATTGACTATTGATCCTAATGTTGATCTGGAGTTTACATTATGTGATGGACTGTTGAGATATAAGAAGAGAATCTGGATTGGTGCAGACGAATAGTTGCAGCACAAGATCATTGTCAACTTGCATGCTAGCTCAGCTGGGGGCCACTCTGGTTTTCCAGTAACATTCAGAAGAATTTCGCAACTTTTTTGCTGGAAGAATATGAAAAACATGATCAAATCTGTTCTACAACAGTGTGAAATTTGCCAGCTGGCTAAACCTGAGCGAGTACCATATCCTGGATTATTGCAGCCACTGCCAATACCCTCCAAACCATGGGAAATGATGACGATTGATTTCATTGAAGGGTTACCTCCATCTAGACAATTCAACTGTATCCTGGTGGTCATCGACAAATTGTCCAAGTATGGTCATTTTATTGCTCTGAAACACCCGTACACTACAAGCACAGTAGCAGAGGCCTTCTTGGATCGTGTGTATCGCCTTCATGGATTGCCAGTGTCCTTGGTATCGGACCGTGACCCAATTTTCACTAGCTCTTTTTGGAAGGAATTCTGCAACAGAACAGGCATCAAAATCCGAATGAGTTCAGGCCAGCATCCACAAACAGACGGGAAAACAGAACGAGTCAATCAGCAGGTTGAGGGATATCTTCGCTGTTTTATCAGTGCTCATCCTCATCGTTGGTCGCAGTGGCTCCCACTTTGCGAGCTGTGGTACAATTCCAATTGGCACTCATCCACAGGGCATTCTCCATTTGAAGTGGTATATGGTCATGCACCTCGCTACTTTGGTATTTCCCCTACGGATACGGTTGCCAGTTCTGATGTTCACCAGTGGTTAGAGGATCGTCATGTGATCATGGAATCAGTTAAACAACAGTCTCTGCGAGCCCAACAACACATGAAAATGCAAGCTGACAAACATCGTACTAAACGGTCGTTTGAGGTGGGAGACTCTGTTTTTCTCAAAATGCAACCCTACATTCAATCTTCTATCGCTCCGCAGGCAAATCATAAGTTGGCGTTCAAGTACTTCGGTCCCTTTCCAATTACAGAGAAGGTTGGCACGGTGGCTTACAAACTGGCTTTGCCTGAAAATTATCGTGTTCATCCGGTCTTCCATGTTTCCTTGCTCAAAAAGCACATCAACGCTGGTCGAGAGGTACTCCCTATGCTGCCTTCTCCTAATGCACTGTTGCAGGTTCCGGCAAGAATCCTTGACCGCCGCTTGGTCCAACGGGGAAACAAGTCGATCACTCAGGTTTTGATCAAGTGGAGCCATTCGCCTGAATCCATGGCTACCTGGGAGGACCAGGAGACACTGAAGCAAAACTTTCCTCGGGCACCGGCTTGGGGGCAAGCCTCTTCGGTTCCAGGAGGGATTGTCAGCGACTCTGCTGCTACGGCAACGACAAGTCATGATCCGCTACAGGGCGAACCGGCAAGCAACATCAAGGCCAGGCCCAGGAGGGTCCAGAAGCGGCCTGCTCGGTCATTTGGGCCGGCATGGGTCTAGTAGACAAGTGTATAAGTAAGCAGATGACACTTGTAACGGGTGGGCGGACGGAACGGCTTCGGCCGGCTAGATAGGATAGGAGTGGCTGGTGTGCGTTGTTTCTCTGTTCTTCCTTCCTCGTCCTTGGATTGAATTCAAATCTGTAATCAACTAGACACTAAATTGAGAGAGAGAGAGAGAGCAATTGGTGCTTGCAAAATCAGATGGACATATTTCGCGCCTGTTTTAGAAACAAGAAAAAACAGCTTAGTTGAATCCTGATTTGTCGTCTTTGTGATATAATAGTATGACTTTGACATGATGTAGAGATAAATGAAGGGTTCAAGGTTAACGGAGCAACCGAAAATGTACGCGCATCTTTGTGATATTTTAGATTCGTTAGATTATACCAAAGTTGGTCAAATACGACCCTGATATTAGTGTAGGATTATTCTGGACAGAAGATTTGTCCAGCCCGAGCGCATCCATCGGAATGTTCATTCACGTGCCCTGGTTCTATCCGAGTGGGTGGTTTGTGCTTGTGCGGTGAAGGCCCGCAAGGCGAGCTGATTCCAGTCATGTCGGCAGGGCACTTCTCCCTCACGAGACGCGTGGCGCGTCGTCGGGGAGATGATGAAACCTGGCGCCGGTAGAATCTAAACCCAGCGCGCAAACCACGCAAGGCTTGCGTTATCCGGAATTACAGGATGGGATAGATGCTGCCTGCGATTTGCTTGCTCTTGCTTCAAGCAATGTGCCAAGAAGCGTATGTTTAAGCTCGTCCTCGTGAGCTGTTTCAGGAAAAAAAATTGTTTTAAAGGGAAATTTCAAGATAATTCACTTTAACGCGTCTGGATCAGCTGTTACAAAAGAAATGTCTCCGTGTAGCTTCAACTTGGAGAGAAGCGATGCGGCTAGTCGTTTGATGCAAGACACAACGAGCGAGCGGGTATTAACAAAGCAAGTCAGATTAGAAAGTGAACACAGCATACCCAAATTTCAGCAAAAGAAAGAACATAAGTTTAGTAGCCGATCTCTTTCTTTCCCATCTTGTTAATCACGGTGACAAGAAATGCTAGCAGTAGTCTCTAATTCCTCTAATTTCGCAAAAAGGAAGTAGTAGTCTCTAATTTCTCGATGTGTCATTTCACAAAGCACAAAACACGACCAAAATCGTCTCGGCCTCTTCCAAACATTAGCCATCCTACAGACCTCCAAAAAGAACAAGGAAACGCGACCGTCAACCGCTGCACTTCTCTTGTCTGAGGTCGCGGAGGAGCCCCCCTGCCTCCGCGCCGACGAGCTCCAGCTGGTCCTCGAGGTACTTCTGCAGCAGCCCCAGCCGATCGCCGGCGTCAACCGCCCCAAATCGCCCGCCGCCTCTTGTGCTGCCGCCGCACATCTGCATCATCCTCCTCCTCGCCCGCCGGAACCGGACCACGGCCACGGCGCAGCAAAGCAGGGGCAGCCAGAGCAGCACCAGTGACAAGGCCACCGGCACGGCGCACGCAGCCACCGCCGCCGCCGCGCACGTCCGCCACGCAGCCGGCCTCCCGCTGCCCATCCCGCTCGCACGCACGCACGCACCGGAGCTGATCAGCCGGCGGCGACGGCGGCGAGGCTTGCAAGAGACTGGCCGCTTTGGTCTTGCTCCGCCTTTTTGCTTGTTTGGAATTTGGATCGGAGGAGAAGATGAGAGCAAAGCTTCCGCTTTTATTACGGACGGATGTTGCTTTGCTTCGACCGAAGGCGTTGGCGTGTCCGACTCAGTGGTGTGACCTTCTCCCACCTTTTTATGCTGCTATTAGGAGTCATCGATCGCCTTTCTCTTACTTCTTGGACAGGATCGGAAGGCGACTGTTAGGCGCCGGCGCATCGGCTGAAATTTCTGCCGGTCGGCCCATAGCGACACGATGCGCGCGTCCCAGACCACACGATCCCATCCCGCCCCCCACGCGCGTGTCTCCTTCCACACAACAGTTCCCCTATGCCTCATGCTTCCTCTTTGTCCTTCCATGGCCTCTCGCTTGAAGCTCTGTGGCCGCCGCTGGCCGGCTCGCCGGTCGCTCACCGGCTCACGTCGCTACTCGCCGGGCCCGCTCGCCGATTGGATTGTTGCAATAAAATCAATTGCTAAAAAAATCCGGTCTCAGTTCCGCTTCAGGCGGTTTCAGCAAAATCAAAAGCTCATTGTAGCAAAATTAGTTAATGGTTCCAGCAAAAGAGACAAATGCAGCAAAAATTCAAAGAAGTGCCTCGCCGCCGCATCTCATGAAGAAATTTGGTTCCAACCAAAAAACACTAGGTTCCAGAAAATTAAATCAGCGTTATTGCTCGCTGAGCCCCCGTTGCAACTGAGGGAGAAAAGCCGGTTCCACAGCCATTGAAGCTTTTTCCACCATTAAAGCTTTTTCCTCATGCCACTTGAAGCTTTTCCTCCCGTCGGATGAAGCTTTTTCACAGCCGTAGCTTTTCTCTCGTCTCCGTCACAAATATGAAGCTTCGTCGCACGTCGAGCTGCATCGGCAGTAGCAATCCAGACTGCCGCTTCCAGCAAAAAGAAACACTGCTTCCAACAAAAAAAAGTCTGTTGGTCGATCCTCGCAGCTTTGAGGAAGCTGGTTCCAGCAAAACAAATTGATGCTTCCAACACAAAAAAAAACACTACATCCAGCAAAAAAGGACATCTGACATCGATAGCACGCCATACATTCCAGCAAAAAAGCATTATTTCCAGCTGCGCCATTTGCAGGTTGCAACTTTTGCCTTGCCAGTTGCAACTCCCTCCCCGGCCAGTTCCAGCTCCGCCATTTGCTGGTTCCAGCCCCGCCGCTTGCCGGTTCCAGCTCCCCCGCTTGCCGGTTGTAGCTTTGCCCCAGCTGCTTGCAACTCCATCGTAGCTGGGTCCAGCTCCACCGCTCGCCGGTTGCGCACGGGAGGTACGCCATCACCGGCGTGGGTACCCTTCCCCCGTCGCAGCATCGTCGGCGCACAGCAACGCCTGTAACTCCCCTCCTGCATCGTCTCCTCCTTCCTCAGGCGATCTGTGCGAGCGCGGAGCACCCCGCCGCGGTCGCCTCACACGTGGGTGAAACGACATGGCGCGTGGTGGCCCTCCCCAGCGATTTTCCTTAGCGGGGGTAGGCGGCGGCCATGGCCACTCGCCGATCTGGAGCAAAGGGGAGGGGGTCGGCCGGTCGTGTTCTGGAAGAGAAAGGGGAGAACGAGAAAAGAAACCGGAGGGGATAAGGTTTCTGACCAACGGTGGGTGGTCCCACTCACCTGCACGCGTGTGCACTGGTGGATAGATGATGTGGCGTTCGACCGGCCGAGTGTTCGGCCGGCGCGCCGAACGCAAACGTTTCCCGGATCAGAATGGGCGTGACACGTTTGGGTTGTGGTTAGGGCAATGCTAGGCGCCGGTGCACCGGCCGAACAGTTTCGGCCGATTGCGCCCCAGCTGCCCGATGCAGTCAATCAGAGTCGTCTAATCTGCCTTCTCCCCTTCGTGTTGACTTCTCTCTTCTTCTTCCACGCGCGCTCACCCCGGCCGCCCCTGCCGCTGGTCACCCCTCCCCCTCTCACCTGGACCTCTTCCCCTCTTGCAGTCCCACGCTGTTGGATGCGCTCTTCGTCCCCATCGCCGCCGGTCGCCGACGCAGCACCCCCTGTGATGCCCGGATAATTAAACTATAGTGAACCTCTGCTGATGATGCCACGTCACCTCGGTTACTGTTGATAATCTCGCGTTAGTTCAAAACTATACAAATTCAAATTCAAAATCGAGGAAACATCAAAAGCTTTCAAATATTAAAACTTAAATGTTTGGGTTATGCCAAATAATGCATAGGTAGTTATGGTGGAGAAACCACACTTTTGTAGAATGCTTAAATGCTCTAAAGTTGTTAAAACAATAGTTGAAACAATTAAATAAATGTCTTTGATGTTTTACAAAATACTAATCTATTTTTTGGGGGGTAAAACTTTTTGTGGTAGTGGGTGTTGATGAGACACTAATTTAGGAATTCACTTTGTGATGTATAAAACAAAATTAGATCAAGAAATAAAAGAAAACAGAAAAAACAAAAGATAAAAGGAAAGTAAAAAAAAGGGGAGACCCCCCCTGCTGGGACCCGGCCAGCTGGCCTCAGGCCCAACAAGGATGGCCCACCCCGCACCTCCCTGGCCTATATGGCCCCTATCCCCCCCCCCCGAAACCCTAACCGCTACCCCCCACTTCCCTCGATCCTCCGCATCTCTCGCTCCCTCTCCCCCTTCCCTCGATTCAGATCGAGGTAGCGAGCACCAGCGACCGCACCGCCTCGCGCCCCTCCGTCGGCGCAGCCCCACCGCCGTCCTCCTCGCCTCCTCCCCTCCCGATCTGGGCGCCTCGTCACGGCGCCCCGACAACGCCACCGCCCGGCGTCGCCGCCATCGCCTCACCGCCCGACCTCGCTGTCGCGCGGTGCCGCCCTCGACGGACACGCCGCCTCGCCTCTCCCTCACCGAATGCCATTGCGCCTCGCCGCCCCCTCCTCTGCAAACGGAGGGTGAGCCCCCTTGCCCGCCAGTGTTCCTCTCCCGGTCGTCGTACCCGCTGAGCCACAACCCCCGCGCGTGCCGCTCCTGTGTGGCCACGAGCCCGAGCCATCTCCGCCCGCGGTCTGCATGGTGGCCGCGCCCACTGCTGCACCGCTCCACGCGCCCACAGCCCCCTCCTCCGTTTTGGCCGCCGAGGCCCGCGCTGCCGTAGCTTAGCCTCTGCTGCCGCGGCCACCGCACACCGTGGCCGCTGTCCCCGCCCTTGTGGCGTGCCACTACTGTTGCTCCTCCCCGCTGGCCACCCCCCCCCCCCCCGCTTGGGCTGTAGAAGCCCCGTGCCGCTCCTCACGCGCCGCCCGCTCACTCCGGCCTCGTCCAGGCCATCGCCCTGGCTCCGGCGACCCGGGCCCGTTCCCGGCTGCGCCCTGACACTTGCTGCCACTGCCGCCCGGGGCATCACCCTGTTCCCCGCTTCCTGGTGGCCTCGAGCACAGGCACCCGCACCCATGCAACCGATAACCCACCCCGCTAGGCCGCTGACCCTATGAAAACGGGCCCCACGGGCCTCTTCTCTTAAAAAATGTAAATGTAAAAAACTCTTCTTAAAAAGATATAAAAATGTAATTGATTAATTAACTTAATTAAAATGGTTTAATTAAACTAATTACTTAGTTAGCCTAACTAAATCGTAATTAACTAAATGTGAGTATGATAGGAGGGCCCCACCCCCTGTTGACCAGTCAAACTTTGACTGGTCAACTGGGACCCCCCCTGGACCCATATGTCACCCTCTGGTACACCTTTGTGTACACAGATCTTGATGAGGACATCAATACCATTGTTACACCCACAGCCCCTACTGTTACATATACTGGACCAATTACTAGAGCTTGCGCACGCCAATTAAATTACCAGGTACTTTCGTTTCTTGGTAATGATTCTAATGTTCATGAGATTATGATGCTGCCTAAATTGGATACATTTGTTTTGCTTACAAATGAAGGTCCTAGCTTGGAGAAGGATGAACATTGGAGCAAGAACACGAATGGAGTTGATGGCATGCGCAAGGGGATCAAGAACGGAGTTACAAGTGATGATTTCAGGACTTTGAAGCCGCCATAAGGAGTGCATGAAGCCTTGGACGAAATATACAAGATGCCACTTCATAATATTCGTCCATAGGCTATTCTAGGTGCTGCGTCACCTTATTAATGGGCCAGGCCCATGTAATTTCGAAATACTTAAGTATAGGCTATTTTTAGAGTCCGTATGTGTGGGCAAACAAGAGTTAGGGTTGGTTTCAGACCCCACCCTCAAGGGCCACGAAATTCCCCTCTCTTCCTCCATATATACAGCCCTTAGGGCGTCGTTTAGACTTGGGTTTTGTTTAGATTAAAAGTTCGCCATAGCTGCAACTTCGCGTACTTCGTTTGTGTCCAACGACCAGACCAAGATGTCACAGAACCCCACCTTGATCAATAAAGCTTTCATCTTATATTCGCAATATCCAGATTGCAATCTCAGCTTCTTGCTTGTTCTTCGTTTGCTCGCAGGAAACAGGCCCTCGTGGTCAGGTTGATCGTGCTCCGGCGTGGTCAATAACCCCTCGGAAGTTGGTTTAGCGATTGCTAAGGCGCGACGTCTCGCACGTTCGTAGTCGGATCGTCAAGGTCGACTCCCACAGAAAACGATAGCCACCATCTCATCGAAACATCGGGACACCTTTGCCTCTATCAAGTGGTATCAGATTTCCAGGTTGCTCGGTGAGATTTTACAGTTTTTCGTAGATTAGATCGAGTCTGTTCTTCATACCTACAGTCCACGAAAAAGCCACAAAAAATAAATTAGGGTTAGTTCATCATATCCGAACCAATCTGAGCCTTTGCATAATCTTTTTAGGGTTTTTGCTTTGTTGAATTTGCGGTTGCATCGTCGTGTCAAGTTGCTGGTCTTAGAGTCTAGTCTTTTAGAGTTTCGAGTTCTGGTCATAAGTTGTCACGCCGCCGCCGCACCATCATCATCGCCCATCTACCACTTTTGCTAATCCGCCACCGCTCTGAATCCTTATCCATATACCACATACCACCACCGCTACCATATACCACCACCGCTGCCATATACCACAACCATATATCCACCACCAATCCGAGTTCTTCTCATATTAGGTTTGTTCTTGAGATCAATCTCAATTCCGATTCGTGTTTCCTTGCCTGCGTAGGTCTCGGAAAAAAAAAGAAAAAAAAAGAGTCTGGAGACCCCCGGGCAGTTTTTAGGCCAAAATTTTCTCGGGCAAATTTTTTTTTCCCTATCCTATTTTTAGGCTTTTCTGAGTCTTTTGAGCCACGTGCCATCATAGTGATTTTTTGTCGCACTTTTTCGTCGTCGCTGCCCTGATTTCCGAAAAAAAAAGTGGAAAAAAAATTTTCGTGCCCATACTATCAGTTTGACGAGGGAAGAGTTTTGAGACACTCGCCATTATAGTAATTTTTCGCAAAAAAAAAAGAGGAGCGCAAAAAAAAGAGGAGCGCAAAAAAAAACAAGCGAAAAAAAAAGTTCTAGAGTGTGCTTTTCCCTTATTTACGTGCAGCGCCGTGATTTTGTTAGTGTTCTAGGCTCGCGTCTCTAGCACGGTCTAGCCTAGGACCAGCACAGTACCGTCGTTGAGCGTTTATTCAACTTTGCATCTCTGAATTGATTATTGCTGACCCTTTTTTGCTACCATACTATAAGCCTTCCCAGCTCCACATACCTCTACGTCGTGCGTTTGACTCTCCCTGGCAATCGCTCTATCCAAGCTTTTGAGAGTTTTGACTACAACGGTTGCCGATCACCGCCTGCTGCTGGGTAAGAACTGGTAAGAATTTGAGATTTGCTTGACGGATTTGTGACACCCGCCACCACCACCTCTTGTTAGTATTCTGTAGGATCATATTCTTGTGTGTTTTCTATTGTTGCTAACCATGGCAGGATCACAAGCCGACGAGACTGACTGGGAGAACATGACGAATCAGGAGTTGCATGATAAATTTCAGCAAATGATGAATGGACAGGTGCAGGATGTGCTAAACAGATTTGAAGAGGCCATGGAGAAGATAGATGACATGGAGAAGACATTCGAAACAAAGCTCGATGACAGGTTTAATGAATTGCTCGCGCGTCTTCCACCACCACCACCGGCTGCACCTAACGCACCTCTACAACAACAACAACGACGACTACCTACACATCGTGAAACAGCCCTCCGCCGAGCGAGCCGTCTCCCTCTTGCACCTGGCCAAACTGTTGGTGCTGCTGTTGCTACTTCTGTGGCTCCTGCTGCTGATGCGGAGGAGGATGATTTTGCTGGCGATTACGAGGATGAGGTTGATCAAAATCAGAACTACGTGCCACCACCAGCACAGCAACCATCAGGTCGTCCACATGCAAATAATGGCAATGGTAGGGCTCACCCTCAGGTACGAGATCATGACCATCTCCCTAAACTAAAATTGAATATTCCACCATTTGAGGGTAGATATGTTCCTGATATATATCTTACTTGGGAGTTAGAAACTGAACAACGATTTACATGTTTACAATTCCCGAGGAGAGACGTGTTCCTGCTGCTGTTTGTGCATTCACTAGTTTTGCATGTGTTTGGTGGTCTGAGCATTGTAGATTATATCCCATTCCTGCTACTTGGGCTGCTTTGAAAACTGCTATGCGTACTCGTTGGGTTCCACCATATTATCAACGTGAATTACTTCAAAAATTGCAGCGCTTAAGACAGGGAAAAAATTCTGTAGAAGAATATTATCAGGAATTACAAACTGGCATGATTAGATGTGGTATTGTTGAGGAGAATGAAGCTATGCTTGCACGTTTTATGGGTGGATTAAATAGAGAGATTCAGACGATTCTAGAGTATAAGGAGTATACTAATATCACTCGTTTATTCCATCTTGCTTGTAAAGCTGAACGTGAAGTGCAGGATCGACAGGCATTGGCGCGGACTAACTTTTCTGCAGGTCGACCTTCTTCATGGACACCACGTGCATCATCTACTTCCACACGTTCTGCTTCACCGGCGCCTCCGTCGGCTGCCACCTCCAACCGTGATACAATAAAGCAGGCACAATCACCACTATCTGCCAAGAGCACACCTTCTGGGCCTGCAAAGAGCTCTTCTTCATCCATGGCATCAACAGGGCAGACACATGATATTATTTGTCGACGTTGCAAGGGTGGAGGTCATTATGCGAGAGAATGCCCATCTAAGCGTGTGATGATTGTTACTGAGGATGGTGGGTATGAGTCCGCTAGTGACTATGATGAGGAGACTTTGGCTCTTATTACACGTGACGAACACGGTGGAGACGATTCTGATCATGAGACGCAATACATGGCTCCTGAAGATGCTGACAGGTATGAATGTTTAGTTGCTCAACGTGTTTTGAGTGTGCAGGTTACACAAGCTGAGCAAAATCAGAGGCATAATTTGTTCCATACAAAGGGAGTTGTGAAGGAACGTTCTGTTCGCGTGATCATAGATGGAGGGAGTTGCAACAACTTGGCTAGCATCGAGATGGTGGAGAAGCTATCTCTCACCACAAGACCACATCCGCATCCTTACTACATCCAATGGTTCAACAACAGCGGCAAGGTTAAGGTAACACGTACTGTTCGTGTGCATTTTAGTATCTCTACATATGCTGATTATGTTGATTGTGATGTGGTACCTATGCAAGCATGTTCCTTATTACTTGGTAGACCATGGCAATTTGATAAAAAATTCTATTCACCATGGTAGAAACAATCAGTATACTCTTGTTCATAAGGATAAAAATATTACTTTGCTTCCTATGACTCCTGATTCCATTTTGAAAGATGATATTAATAGAGCTAATAAAGCAAAACAGGAGAAAACTAAGAGTGAAAATCAGATTGTGGCAAAAGAATTTGAGCAACAAATGCAGCCTAATAATAATAAACAATCTAGTGTTGCTTCTGAAATTAAATTGAAAAGTGCATGTTTACTTGCCACCAAATCTGATATTGATGATCTAGATTTTAGCAAATCTGTTTGCTATGCTTTTGTGTGCAAAGAGGCATTATTTTCATTCGAGGACGCGCCTTCCTCTTTGCCTCCTGCTGTCACTAACATTTTGCAGGAGTTCGCCGACGTCTTTCCACAAGACGTGCCACCGGGATTACCACCTATTCGCGGGATTGAGCATCAAATTGACTTAATTCCCGGTGCATCATTACCCAACCGTGCACCATACCGTACCAATCCAGAGGAGACGAAGGAGATTATGCGTCAAGTACAAGAACTGCTCGACAAAGGTTATATACGCGAATCCCTTAGTCCTTGTGCTGTTCCTATCATTTTAGTGCCGAAAAAGGATGGTACATCGCGTATGTGCGTTGATTGTAGAGGCATTAATAATATTACTATTCGTTATCGTCATCCTATTCCTAGGCTAGATGATATGCTTGATGAATTGAGTGGCTCTACAATATTCTCCAAAGTTGATTTGCGTAGTGGTTACCATCAAATTCGTATGAAATTGGGAGATGAATGGAAAACAGCATTTAAAACTAAGTTTGGATTATATGAGTGGTTAGTCATGCCTTTTGGGTTAACTAATGCACCTAGTACTTTCATGAGGTTGATGAACGAAGTTTTACGTGCCTTCATTGGACGATTTGTGGTAGTTTACTTTGATGACATATTGATTTATAGCAAATCTTTGGAGGACCATTTGGAACATTTACGTGCTGTTTTTATTGCTCTACGTGATGCACGTTTGTTTGGTAACCTTGGAAAGTGCACCTTTTGCACCGACCGAGTATCTTTTCTTGGCTATGTTGTTACTCCACAGGGAATTGAAGTTGATAAAGCCAAGATTGAAGCTATTGAGAGTTGGCCGCAGCCCAAAATGGTCACACAAGTGAGGAGTTTCCTTGGCCTCGCTGGTTTCTATAGGCGTTTTGTGAGAGATTTCAGCACCATTGCTGCACCTCTCAACGAGCTTACAAAGAAGGATGTACCTTTTGTTTGGGGTACCGCACAGGAAGAAGCCTTCACGGTATTGAAAGATAAGTTAACACATGCACCTTTACTCCAACTTCCTAATTTCAATAAGACTTTTGAGCTTGAATGTGATGCTAGTGGAATTGGATTAGGAGGTGTGTTATTACAAGATGGAAAACCTGTTGCATACTTTTCTAAAAAGTTGAGTGGGCCTAGTCTGAACTATTCTACTTATGATAAAGAATTATATGCTCTTGTTCGGACCTTAGAAACATGGCAACATTATTTATGGCCCAAGGAATTTGTTATACATTCTGATCATGAATCTTTGAAACACATTAAAAGTCAAGCAAAACTGAACCGTAGACATGCTAAATGGGTTGAATTCATTGAGACTTTCCCTTATGTCATTAAACACAAGAAGGGTAAAGAAAATGTTATTGCTGATGCCTTGTCTCGTCGTTATACTATGCTTTCACAACTTGACTTTAAAATATTTGGTTTGGAGACCATCAAAGATCAATATGTTCATGATGCTGAATTTAAAGATGTATTGCAGAATTGTAAGGAAGGGAGAACTTGGAACAAGTTCGTTCTTAACGATGGATTTGTGTTTCGTGCTAACAAGCTATGCATTCCAGCTAGCTCCGTTCGTCTTTTGTTATTGCAGGAGGCGCATGGAGGAGGATTAATGGGACACTTTGGCGTCAAGAAGACGGAGGATATACTTGCTACACATTTCTTTTGGCCAAAGATGAGACGGGATGTTGAGCGTTTTGTTGCTCGCTACACTACATGTCAAAGAGCTAAGTCACGACTCAATCCTCATGGTTTATATATGCCTTTGCCTGTACCTAGTGTTCCTTGGGAGGATATATCTATGGACTTTGTTTTAGGTTTACCTCGAACAAAGAAGGGGAGGGATAGCATATTTGTTGTCGTGGATAGGTTCTCGAAAATGGCACACTTTATACCATGTCATAAAAGCGATGATGCTGTTAATGTTGCTGATTTGTTCTTTCGTGAAATTATTCGCTTACATGGTGTGCCAAATACTATTGTTTCAGATCGTGATACTAAATTTCTTAGCCACTTTTGGAGATGTTTATGGGCTAAGTTGGGGACTAAGCTGCTTTTTAGTACTACTTGTCACCCCCAAACTGATGGACAAACTGAAGTAGTCAATAGAACATTGTCTACTATGCTTAGGGCTGTTTTGAAGAATAACAAGAAAATGTGGGAAGAATGCTTGCCTCATATTGAATTTGCTTATAATCGTTCATTGCATTCTACTACTAAGATGTGCCCTTTTGAAATTGTGTATGGTTTCCTACCTCGTGCACCTATTGATTTGTTGCCTCTTCCATCTTCGGAGAAGGTTAATTTTGATGCTAAAGAACGTTCTGAATTGATTTTAAAAATGCATGAGTTAACTAAGGAAAACATTGAGCGTATGAATGCAAAATATAAACTTGCTGGAGATAAGGGTAGAAAACATGTTGTGTTTGCACCTGGAGATCTTGTTTGGTTACATTTGCGTAAAGATAGATTTCCTAATCTGCGCAAATCAAAGCTAATGCCACGTGCTGATGGTCCTTTTAAGGTTTTAGAGAAAATAAATGATAATGCATATAAACTTGAGCTACCTGCAGATTTTGGGGTTAGTCCCACTTTTAACATTGCAGATTTGAAGCCTTATTTGGGTGAGGAAGATGAGCTTCCGTCGAGGACGACTTCATTTCAAGAAGGGGAGGATGATGAGGACATCAATACCATTGTTACACCCACAGCCCCTACTGTTACATATACTGGACCAATTACTAGAGCTCGCGCACGCCAATTAAATTACCAGGTACTTTCGTTTCTTGGTAATGATTCTAATGTTCATGAGATTATGATGCTGCCTAAATTGGATACATTTGTTTTGCTTACAAATGAAGGTCCTAGCTTGGAGAAGGATGAACATTGGAGCAAGAACACGAATGGAGTTGATGGCATGCGCAAGGGGATCAAGAACGGAGTTACAAGTGATGATTTCAGGACTTTGAAGCCGCCATAAGGAGTGCATGAAGCCTTGGACGAAATATACAAGATGCCACTTCATAATATTCGTCCATAGGCTATTCTAGGTGCTGCGTCACCTTATTAATGGGCCAGGCCCATGTAATTTCGAAATACTTAAGTATAGGCTATTTTTAGAGTCCGTATGTGTGGGCAAACAAGAGTTAGGGTTGGTTTCGGACCCCACCCTCAAGGGCCACGAAATTCCCCTCTCTTCCTCCATATATACAGCCCTTAGGGCGTCGTTTAGACTTGGGTTTTGTTTAGATTAAAAGTTCGCCATAGCTGCAACTTCGCGTACTTCGTTTGTGTCCAACGACCAGACCAAGACGTCACAGAACCCCACCTTGATCAATAAAGCTTTCATCTTATATTCGCAATATCCAGATTGCAATCTCAGCTTCTTTCTTGTTCTTCGTTTGCTCACAGGAAACAGGCCCTCGTGGTCAGGTTGATCGTGCTCCGGCGTGGTCAATAACCCCTCGGAAGTTGGTTTAGCGATTGCTAAGGCGCGACGTCTCGCACGTTCGTAGTCGGATCGTCAAGGTCGACTCCCACAGAAAACGATAGCCACCATCTCATCGAAACATCAGGACACCTTTGCCTCTATCAGATCTGGGTGCACATATCATTTTAACTTTTTAATTTCGAATTAATATTGATTCCAGGATATTGCTAAATCTTTTTAAAATCAATATAAAATAAATCGTAGCTCGGATGGAAAAACTTTGTACATGAAAGTTGCTCAGAATGACGAGACGACCCGGATACGCAACCCGTTCATCCGCCACGCATCCCTAGCATAGAGAACACGCAACTTTCCCCTCTGGTTCATCTGTCCGAAAACGCGAAACACCGGAGATATTTCCCCGGATGTTTCCCCCCTTCACCGGTACCACCTCATGCCGCATTAGGGCACCCCTAGCACTGATACTTGTCATGTCATGCATCACTATGCATCTGTTTGCTTAATATTTATTGTTTCTTCCCCCTCTTCTCTCCAATAGACTATGAAACCGACGCCGCTGCTACCCAGTATGACTACGGTGTTAATGACCCCTCTCTCTTGCCAGAGCAACCAGGCAAGACCCCCCCTGATCACCAGATATCGCCTACTCTTCTCTCTACTGCTTGCATTAGAGTAGTGTAGCATGTTACTGCTTTCCGCTAATCCTATTATGATGCATAGCCTGTCATTATTGCTACAACTGTTGATACCTTACCTGCAATCCTAAATGCTTAGTATAGGATGCTAGATTATCATCAGTGGCCCTACATTCTTGTCAGTCTGCCATGCTATACTATCAGGTCGTGATCACGTCGGGTGTTGATCACGGGTAAATACATACATATATACATACTATACAAGTGGTGACTAAAGTCGGGTCGGCTCATTGAGTACCCGTAAGTGATGCTGATGTGGGGGCTGAAGGGGCAGGTGGCTCCATCCAGGTAGTTGGCCTGAGTTCCCGACGGCCCCCGAGTGTTACTTTGAGGCGGAGCGGCAGGGCAGGTTGAGATCACCTAGGAGAGAGGTGGGCCTGGCCCTGGTCGGCGTCCCCGGTTACTTCAAAATAACACGCTTAACGAGATCTTGGTATTTGATCTGAGTCTAGCTACTGGCCTATACGCACTAACCAACTATGCTGGAACAGTTATGGGCACTCAACATCGTGGTATCAGCCGAAGCCTTCGTGACGTCAGCGACTGAGCGGCGCACGCTGGGTTGGACTGGAACGACTGCTCTTGTATAAGGGAGGCTAGGTCTGCTCATCGGCCGCGTACGCAACGTGCAGGTGTGCAATGGGCGATGGGCCCAGACCCCTGCGCCATAGGATTGAGACCGGCGTGCTGACCTCTCTGTTGTGCCTAGGTAGGGCTGCGACGTGTTGATCTTCCGAGGCCGGGCATGACCCAGGAAAGTGTGTCCGGACAAAGGGGATCGAGCGTGTTGGGAAATGTCATGCACCCATGCAGGGAAGTTAATCTATTCGACTAGTCGTGATCTTCGGTAACAGGACGACTTGGAGTTGTACCTTGACCTTATGACAACTAGAACCAGATACTTAATAAAACACACCCTTCCAAGAGCCAGATACAACCGGTGATCGCTCTCTCATAGGGCGACGAGGGGAGGATCATCGGTTAGGATTATGCTATGCGATGTTACTTGGTGAACTTACCATCTACTCTCTTCTCCTGCTGCAAGATGGAGGTTACCAGAAGCGTAGTCTTCGAAAGGACTAGCTATCCCCCTCTTATTCCGGCATTCTGCAGTTCAGTCCACATATGATACCCCTTTTTCATTTGATACCAATCCATACATATGTAGTTAGCTCCTTGGTTGCGAGTACTTTGGATGAGTACTCACGGTTGCTTTGTTCCCCCCTTTTCTCCCTTCCTATCCCCGATTGCTGCGACCAGACGATGGAGTCCAGGAGCCAGACGCCACTGTCGACGACGACTCCTACTACACTGGAGGTGCCTACTACTACGTGCAGCCCGCTGACGACGACCAGGAGTAGTTTAGGAGGATCCCAGGCAGGAGGCTTGCGCCTTTTCGATCTGTATCACAGTTTGTGCTAGTCTTCTTAAGGCAAACTTGTTTACTTATATCTGTACTCATATATTGTTGCTTCTGCTGAGTCGTCTATGATCGAGCTCTTGTATTCGAGTCCTCGAGGCCCCTGGCTTGTAATATGATGCTTGTATGACTTATTTTATTTATAGAGTTGTGTTGTGATATCTTCCCGTGAGTCCCTGATCTTGATCGTACATGTTTGCGTGTATGATTAGTGTACGGTCAAACCGGGGGCGTCACACCCCTACTCCCCGCGTTCCCGGTAGGAATTCGCTACCCCTTGTAGCAAAAAACGCCGCCGCCTTGAAGCACGCCAAACCCCCTTTGTCGTTGCAGCACCTAGCAGCCACCGTCGTCGCTGCATTGTCGTGTCGCCATGCAGCTCTCAACGTCGCCGCTTGCCACCATTGACGAGTCGGGTGGAAGCTTTTTCTATCATCGATTGATGCTTTTTCTATGCCGATTGAAACTTTTTTCGCACATTAAAACTTCCGCCATGCCAATTGAAGCTTTTTTCACCTAGGATTGAAGCTTTTTTTGTAAGGGTTGCAACTTTTTCTCTGTCCAACATTTTGGTTGCAAAAAAATCCCCCCCCCCCCCGGCTAAAGATTTCTTAATCTTCGGTTGAAGCTTTTTCATTTGCGGGTTGAAGCTTTTGTCAAAATGGTTGTAACTTTTCCTCTGTTCCGTTTTTTGGTTGAAGCTTTTTTATCTACTGAATGTAGCTTTTTGCGTCCACGGTTGTAGCATGGGGATACATTGTTCACAACTCTCCCAGATGTTGCGGTTGCAGCTCCCCCCGGTCGCCATGGTCGTAGCACGGGGCACCTCAGTCCCGTCCATGATGTTTGGCCTGCCGCCGGTTGCAGCAAAAAAAGGGGAAAAGAGGAGGAGGCGAAAGGAAGTGAGGGAGAAGGAAGAAGGGAGAGGTGGGAGCACGAGCGGGGCTGCAACCATGGCCGACGGGGACTTCGATTTTTCAAGCTACATCCATGGCTGACGGCGAGCTGCTCACGTGCTGCAACGGGGGAGGCGAGAGATGTGTGCGTTGTGGGGCGAGATCCGCGCGAGGTTGAAGAAAGCAGAGACGATAGCGTTGGTGGCCCCGTGTCTACGTGTCGCCTGGTGGGTGGCTGGGGCGAAGCACGCGTGGACGCGTCCGGCCCAAAGTTCGGTCGGCGCACCGCGCCCAATCGTTTCCCTTGTGGTTATGATATTTTCTCGATTCTTTTTGTGCCCCACCATTACACTGTGTTTTGGGTGGGCACTAGGAGCGCTTACACGTGGTAAGAAAAAATATCCTACAAAACTACATTTTTTGTCGAAAAAAGGACCTCCAATATAAACCGAACTACTCTACAATTTTGTGAGCATGCCAAATCAAACTTTCTTTTATGAAAAATTATGTTGTGGCGAGACAATTTTCTTTAGCAAATTACACATTTTTACGCCAAATTATGTTGTCACGAGAATGACAATTGTCTTTAGCAAGCATGGCAAATTCTAATCATGGTAAAAATACTTCATCGTCGGATTTTTATGATTTTTTTTAAGAAAAGGGTGTGTGGGGTACATGCCACAACAATCATGGTAGATCGCTTCAACTTGCCTATTACTCATAATATCGACAAAGATGTGCAAATCTTCTTGTCTTAGTTAATGGTTTGTTGCAGATATGGATATATTCATGAGGAAATATGGGCATATTAGGGAAGTACTTAAAGACAAGATTAATCCTATATATCTAAGGATTTCATTCTTATTATCGTATTTATCTCAACGTGCAAGAATGTCACATCATCATATAATTATGGATCGGATAAGGCCGCCTTAACATGCTATCATGTATGGAAAAAGACCTACCACCTCATGCAACCATGAATAGAAAAAATCATTCTATAATTCTACTTATATTCAATAAGTATTTTTACAACTATACATAATCAAATATGACAAGTCATATGTATTTTACATTTGATTTCATGTGTTATTAATCTAAATATTATATACCACACAATCAAATTGAATTAAAATATATTGCAACTGATTCCTGTAACAACGCGCAGGTATCATTAGTTTCATATAAAGTGGGTCGTCACACGAGGCTTCACAAACGAAGACGACCTACAGTACAACCGCCCCCAACCCCTATTCCAGATGACTGCACTATACGAAGGAGATTCTTTAGAGAGCTTTCCCAATTCCATCGTCTTGAAGACTTTTGGAAATAGATGAACATTTTATAAATTCATGAATATATTTAACCATTTAGGGACATTTTTCAAGTCTATGAACATTTTACAAATTCACCAACATTGTTTGAGATCCACAAATATTTTTTAAATTGTGTTATTTTAAAAAAAATATGGGTTCTATAAATTGGCAACAATTTTTAAAGAATAGTGAACATTTTTAGTTTAATGAACATTTCGAAATAAATAAACGTAGTTGATTTTTTCCGAGTTAGTGCTAGAGTAGTGGGAAAAAATTAAGTGAGCAAACGGAGCGGCGAGCCGAACTTGGTCCATGTGAGCCTTATAACAACAATTTCATCGTTTGAGCGTGGAATAGGAGCTCCTAAAAGGCTCGAACAACAAACAATTGAAAACACCGATGCCGAGACTTGTAACGAATCCCCAACCACGGACGAAACAACTCCACTTCCCTATCGCGACAAATAACATATTCGACAACAGCCCAACACGAAATATAAATATCGCCCAAATATAATTAAAATCGAAGCCAATGCATATATCAGAGCATCTATAGTTGGGTGTGAAGGAAATATGCCCTAGAGGCAATAATAAAGTTATTATTTATTTCCTTATATCATGATAAATGTTTATTATTCATGCTAGAATTGTATTAACCGGAAACATAATACATGTGTGAATACATAGACAAACAGAGTGTCACTAGTATGCCTCTACTTGACTAGCTCGTTGATCAAAGATGGTTATGTTTCCTAACCATAGACATGAGTTGTCATTTGATTAACGGGATCACATCATTAGGAGAATGATGTGATTGACTTGACCCATTCCGTTAGCATAGCACTTGATCGTTTAGTGTGTTGCTATTGCTTTCTTCATGACTTATACATGTTCCTATGACTATGAGATTATGCAACTCCCGTTTACCGGAGGAACACTTTGTGTGCTACCAAACGTCACAACGTAACTGGGTGATTATAAAGGTGCTCTAAAGGTGTCTCCGAAGGTACTTGTTGGGTTGGCGTATTTCGAGATTAGGATTTGTCACTCCGATTGTCGGAGAGGTATCTCTGGGCCCTCTCGGTAATGCACATCACTTAAGCCTTACAAGCATTGCAACTAATAAGTTAGTTGCGGGATGATGTATTATGGAACGAGTAAAGAGACTTGCCGGTAACGAGATTGAACTAGGTATTGAGATACCGACGATCGAATCTCGGGTAAGTAACATACCGATGACAAAGGGAACAACGTATGTTGTTATGCGGTTTGACCGATAAAGATCTTCATAGAATATGTGGGAGCCAATATGAGCATCCAGGTTCCGCTATTGGTTATTGACTGGAGACGTGTCTCGGTCATGTCTACATTGTTCTCGAACCCGTAGGGTCCGCACGCTTAAGGTTTCGATGACAGTTATATTATGAGTTTATGAGTTTTGATGTACCGAAGGAGTTCGGAGTCCCGGATGAGATCGGGGACATGACGAGGAGTCTCGAAATGGTCGAGACGTAAAAAACGATATATTGGACGACTATATTCGGACATCGGAAAGGTTCCGAGTGATTCAGGTATTTTTTGGAGTACCGGAGAATTACGGGAATACGTATTGGGCCTTATTGGGCCATACGGGAAAGGAGAGAAAGGCCTCAAAGGGTGGACACACCCCTCCCCATGGGCTAGTCTGAATTGGACTAGGGAGGGGGGGCGCCCCCTTCCTTCCCTCTCCTTTTCCCTTCCCTTTCCTTCCCTCCTACTCCTACTACTTGGAAGGGCTCCTAGTTCTACTAGGAAAGGGGGAATCCTACTCTCGGTGGGAGTAGGACTCCCCTAAGGCGCGCCATAGAGAGGGACGTCCCTCCCCCTCCTCCACTCCTTTATATACGGGGGCAGGGGCACCCCAAAGAGACAACAATTGATCATTAATCTCTTAGACGGTGCGGTGCCCCCTTCCACCATAATCCTCGATAATATTGTAGCGGTGCTTAGGCGAAGCCCTGCGACGGTAGAACATCAAGATCGTCACCACGCCGTCGTGCTGACGGAACTCTTCCACGACATTCTGCTGGATCGGAGTCCGGGGATCGTCATCGAACTGAACGTGTGCTAGAACTCGGAGGTGCCGTAGTTTCGGTGCTTGATCGGTCGGGCCGTGAAGACGTACAACTACATCAACCGCGTTGTGCTAACGCTTATGCTTTCGGTCTACGAGGGTACGTAGACAACACTCTCCTCTCTTGTTGCTATGCATCACCATGATCTTGCGTGTGCATAGGAATTTTTTTGAAATTACTACGTTCCCCAATAGTGGCATCAGAGCCTAGGTTTTATGCGTAGATGTCATATGCACGAGTAGAACACAATTGAGTTGTGGGCGATATAAGTCATACTGCTTACCAGCATGTCACACTTTGGTTCGGCGGTATTATTGGATGAAGCGGCCCGGACCGACATTACGCGTACGCTTACGCGAGACTGGTTCTACCGACGTGCTTTGCACACAAGTGGCTGGCGGGTGTCAGTTTCTCCAACTTTAGTTGAACCGAGCGTGGCTACGCCCGGTCCTTGCGAAGGTTAAAATAGCACCAACTTGACAAACTATCGTTGTGGTTTTGATGCGTAGGTAAGAACGGTTCTTGCTAAGCTCGTAGCAGCCACGTAAAACTTGCAACAACAAAGTAGAGGACATCTAACTTGTTTTTACAGGGCATGTTGTGATGTGATATGGTCAAGACATGATGCTAAATTTTATTGTATGAGATGATCATATTGTGTAACCGAGTTATCGGCAACTGGCAGGAGCCATATGGTTGTCGCTTTATTGTATACAATGCAATTGCGCTGTAATGCTTTACTTTATCACTAAGCGGTAGCGATAGTCGTGAAAGCATAAGATTGGCGAGACGACAACGATGCTACGATGGTGATCAAGGTGTCACGCCGGTGACGATGGTGATCATGACGGTGCTTCGGAGATGGAGATCACAAGCACAAGATGATGATGGCCATATCATATCACTTATATTGATTGCATGTGATGTTTATCTTTTATGCATCTTATCTTGCTTTGATTGACGGTAGCATTATAAGATGATCTCTCACTAAATTTCAAGATAAAATTGTTCTCCGTGAGTATGCACCGTTGCCAAAGTTCGTCGTGCCCAGACACCACGTGATGATCGGGTGTGATAAGCTCTACGTCCATCTACAACGGGTGCAAGCCAGTTTTTGCACACGCAGAATACTTAGGTTAAACTTGACGAGCCTAGCATATGCAGATATGGCCTCGGAACACCGAGACCAAAGGGTCGAGCGTGAATCATATAGTAGATATGATCAACATATTGATGTTCACCATTGAAAGCTACTCCATTTCACGTGATGATCGGTTATGGTTTAGTTGATTTGGATCACGTGATCACTTAGAAGATTAGAAGGATGTCTTTCTAAGTGGGAGTTCTTAAGTAATATGATTAATTGAACTTTAATTTATCATGAACTTAGTCCTGATAGTATTAGCATATCTATGTTGTAGATCAATAGCTCGCGTTTAGCTCCCCTATTTTATTTTTGATATGTTCCTAGAGAAAACTAAGTTGAAAGATGTTAGTAGCAATGATGCGGATTGGATCCGTGATCTGAGGTTTATCCTCATTGCTGCACAGAAGAAGTATGCCCTTGATGCACCGCTAGGTGACAAACCTATTGCAGGAGCAGATGCAGATGTTATGAACGTTTGGCTAGCTCAATGTGATGACTACTTGATAGTTTAGTGCACCATGCTTTAACGGCTTAGAATCGAGACTTCAAAGATGTTTTGATTGTCATGGACCATATGAGATGTTCCAGGAGTTGAAGTTAATATTTCAAGCAAATACCCGAGTTGAGAGATATGAAGTCTCCAACAAGTTCTATAGCTAAAAGATGGAGGAGAATAGCTCAAGCAGTGAGCATGTGCTCAGATTGTCTGGGTATTACAATCGCTTGAATCAAGTGGGAGTTAATCTTCCAGATAAGATAGTGATTGACAAAATTCTCTAGTCACCATCACCAAGTTAGTAGAACTTTGTGATGAACTATGATATGCAAGGGATAACAGGAACGATTCCCAAGCTCTTCGTAATGCTGAAATCAACGAAGGTAGAAATCAAGAAAAATATCAAGTGTTGATGGTAGACAAGACCACTAGTTTCATGAAAAGGGCAAAGGGAAGAAGGGGAACTTCAAGAAGAACGACAAGCAAGTTGCTGCTCAAGTGAAGAAGCCCAAGTCTGGTCCTAAGCCTGAGACTAAGTGCTTCTACTGCAAAGGGACTGGTCACTGGAAGCGGAACTGCCCCAGGTATTTGGCGGATAAGAAGGATGGCAAAGTGAACAAAGGTATATTTGATATACAGATTATTGATGTATATTTTACTAGTGTTCGTAGCAACCCCTCAGTATTTGATACTGGTTCAATTGCTAAGAGTAGTAACTCGAAACGGGAGTTGCAGAATGAACAGAGACTAGTTAAGGGTAAAGTGACGATGTGATGCCCGGATAATTAAGCTACAGTAAACCTTTGCTAATGATGCCACGTCACCTCGGTTGCTGTTGATAAAATCACTCTAGTTCAAAATGATTCAGATTCAAATTTAAAATATAGGCAAACAACACAAGTTTTCAAACCATGAAACCAAAATGTTCAAGGTGTGTCAGATAAATCATGTGTAAATGCGATGGAGAAACCAAACCTTGATAAATTGTTTAAGGGCTCTAAACTAATTAAAACCGTAGTGAAAACAATTGAACAATTGCCTCTTGGATTTTTTTTAAAAAAATATTAAAAATATTTTATTGTGGGTTAAGAATTGATGTGACAACAGTTTGTTTATAAATACTAAATTAGGTACTAGTGGTGATTTTTGTAAAACTAAAAATTAAAAGAAACTAGAAATAAAACAGAAAAGAAAATAAGAAAAGGAATCAAAACAAAAACAGAACTAACACACACAAAAAAAGGAAAGAACCCCCCCCCCTCCCCAAGGGCTCCGGCCCAGCAGCCCCCGACCCAACTGGGCCAAGTCCCGGCCAGGCCGGCCCACACCCCCACCACTTAACCCCGGTCCACCCGACCGAAACCCTAACCCCTCCCACTCCCCTCGCTCACTCCCCACTCCCCGATCCCCTTCTGGATCGGGGCAACCACCTCAGCGCCCCGTGCCCTCTGCCCCCCCCCCCCCGGAGCTTCGCCGTTGCCAGGCACTCGCCGGCCCCCAACTACACCGCCCCGCCGCAGGCACCGCCGGCCGGGTGCGCCCCGCCGCATCGTGCCCCGACCACCTCTGGTGCCGCACGAGGACCGCGCCGCCGAAGCCCCCTCACCGTCTTCGCCAGGATCGGCCACCGCCCCGGATCGCCGTCGTGTCGCCGCCCCGTCGCCGGATCTCGCTTCCCTGACTCCTCCCCGAGCCGCTGCCAGTTCCCTACATCCCGCCGTGAGCCCCGACCTCTCCTCCTCTTCCCCTCGCACTCACGGCTTCGACCAAGGCCGCGACTGCGCTCGCGTCCCCACGGCCAGTCCGTGCCCATGGTTGCCTCGCGCCCCGTCCTCTTCTTCGTTCCGCGATGCCGCTCGTCGCGCCTGGCCACCGCGCGTACGCGCACGCGCACCACACCTGTGCCCCTGAACGCGCCCACAGCTGCGCCCCTGCTGTCCGTCTCCCGCGCTGACCGCACGCGCGCCCGACCTCGTCCGCGCCTTGCCAGCTCCACCCGCCGCAACCGCTTGCGTCGCTGCTCACCTCCGTCGACCCCTGCTCTCCTGCAAGCGCGGCGCCCTGCCTACGCCCCGGCCTCGCCTCGTCCGCCCCAACGCGCCGTCCCGGCGCCCCGACAACGCCCGCATCACCACAGCCTCGCGGCCTCGCCGCTGCCACGTCGGTGCCGGCCGGCGCCGCCCTGGCGTCCTCCCATCTCGTGGCACTGAAGGCCGAACCCAGTCCGGGCGCCCGCACCAGCACGCCCACTAGCGCCCGCTCTAGTGGCCTCCTAGGCCACTGGCATGTGGGGCCCGCCCCTGTGAAACGTTAAAAAAAGGAAAATAATATAATTGGTTAATTAATTAATTAACTAATTAATAATGTCTATTTAACCTAATCATTTAGTTAAATGAGTTAACCATGATTAATTAACCTGAGACTATGGTGAACCGGACCCACCTGCAGGGTTGACCTAGTCAACCTTTGGTCCTGCTGACATCATGCTGATGTCACGCTGACATCATGCTGATGTCACGCTGACATCATAATTGCAATTTCTAAATTAATTTAATTAAGCTAATTTCTAGAAAATGATTTAAAATATTTAAAAATTAATATAAAATAAACCATAGCTCAGATGAAAATACTTTCTACGTGAAAGTTGTTCAGAACGACGAGACGAATCCGGTTATGCAACCCGTTCGTCCGCCACACATCCCTAGCATAGCGAACACGCAACTTTCCCCCCTCCGGTTCATCTGTCCGAAAACGCGAAACACCAGGAATACTTTCCCGGATGTTTCCCCCTTCACCGGTATCACCTACTACCGCGTTAGGGCACCTCTAACGTCGTTACTTGTCATGTCATGCATCACTATGCATATGCTTGCTTATATATTTATTGTTTCTCCCCCCTCTTCTCTCGATAGACACCGAGATCGACGCCGCTGCTACGCAGTACGACTACGGTGTTGACGACCCCTCTCTCTTGCCAGAGCAACCAGGCAAGCCCCCCCTGATCACCAGATATCGCCTACTCTCCTCTATACTGCTTGCATTAGAGTAGTGTAGCATGTTACTGCTTTCCGTTATTCCTATCCTGATGCATAGCCTGTCCTTGCTACTACTGTTGTTACCATTACCTGCTATCCTACTGCTTAGTATAGGATGCTAGTGTTCCATCAGTGGCCCTACACTCTTGTCCGTCTGCCATGCTATACTACTGGGCCGTGATCACTTCGGGAGGTGATCACGGGCATATACAATATACTTTACACAGTTACCTTACCTGTGATACTGTTCGGAGATGGGGGCTGAAGGGGCAGGTGGCTCCATCCCGGTAGAGGTGGGCCTGGGTTCCCGACGGCCCCCGACTGTTACCTTGAGGCAGAGCGACAGGGCAGGTTCAGACCACCTAGGAGAGAGGTGGGCCTGGCCCTGGTCGGCGTTCGCGGATACTTAACACGCTTAACGAGATCTGGGGTATTTGATCTGAGTCTGGCCATTTGGTCTATACGCACTAACCATCTACGCGGGAGTAGTTATGGGTATCCCGGCGTCGTGGTATCAGCCGAAGCCTTCGTGACGTCAGCGACTGAGCGGCGCGCACCGGGTTGGAACGTAAGCCTGCTCTTGTATTAAGGGGGCTAGTTCTGCTCCCGACCGCGTTCGCAACGTGCAGGTGTGCTAAGGGCGATGGGCCCAGACCCCTGGGCTCTTAGGTTTAGACCGGCGTGCTGAACTCTCTGTTGGTCTAGGTGGGGCTGCGACGTGTTGATCTTCCGAGGCCGGGCATGACCCAGGAAAGTGTGTCCGGCCAAATGGGATCAAGCGTGTTGGGGAATGTGGTGCACCCCTGCAGGGAAGTTAATCTATTCGAATAGCCGTGATCTTCGGTAACAGGACGACTTGGAGTTGTACCTTGACCTTATGACAACTAGAACCAGATACTTAATAAAACACACCCTTCCAAGGGCCAGATACAACCGGTGATCGCTCTCTCACAGGGCGACGAGGGGAGGATCATCGGTTAGGATTATGCTATGCGATGCTACTTGGAGGACTTCAGTCTACTCTCTTCTACATGTTGCAAGACGGAGGCTGCCAGAAGCGTAGTCTTCGAAAGGATTAGTTATCCCCCTCTTATTCTGGCATTCTGCAGTTCAGTCCACATATGATACCCTTACTCCATTTGATACCCATGCATATGTAGTGTAGCTCCTTGCTTGCGAGTACTTTGGATGAGTACTCACGGTTGCTTTCTCCCCCTTTTCCCCCTTTCCTTTCATTCTGGTTGTCGCAACCAGATGCTGGAGTCCAGGAGCCAGACGCCACCGTCGACGACGACTCCTACTACACCGGAGGTGCCTACTACTACGTGCTGCCCGCTGACGACGACCAGGAGTAGTTTAGGAGGATCCCAGGCAGGAGGCCTGCGCCTCTTTCGACCTGTATCCCAGTTTGTGCTAGCCTTCTTAAGGCAAACTTGTTTAACTTATGTCTGTACTCAGATATTGTTGCTTTCGCTCACTCGTCTATGATCGAGCTCTTGTATTCGAGCCCTCGAGGCCCCTGGCTTGTAATATGATGCTTGTATGACTTATTTTATTTGTAGAGTTGTGTTGTGATATCTACCCGTGAGTCCTTGATCTTGATCGTACACATCTGCGTGCATGATTAGTGTACGGTCAAATCGGGGGCGTCACAGACGATGTGTGTTGGAAGTGGTTCCAAGATTGATATGATCATCATCGCACACTCCCTAAACTTTTGGGATTAGTGTTGAACCTAAATAAGTGTTATTTGGTGTTTGCGTTGAGCATGAATATGATTTGATCATGTTTATTGCAATATGGTTATTCATTTAAGTAAGAGAATAAATTGTTGTTCTGTTTACATGAATAAAACCTTATATGATTACATACCCAATGAAAATGGTTCGTTGGATCTCGATCGTAGTGATACACATATTCATAATATTGAAACCAAAAGATGCAAAGTTAATAATGATAGTGCAAGTTATTTGTGGCACTGGCGTTTAGGTCATATTGGTGTAAAGCGCATGATGAAACTCCATGCTAATGGACTTTTGGGATCACTTGATTATGAATCACTTGATGCTTGCGAACCATGCCTCATGGGCAAGATGACTAAGACTCTGTTCTCCGGAACAATGGAGCGAGCAGCAGATTTGTTGGAAATCATACATACTGATGTATGTGGTCCGATGAATATTGAGGCTCACGGTAGGTATCATTATTTACTGATCTTCACAGATGATTTGAGCAGATATGAGTATATCTACTTGATGAAACACAAGTCTGAAACATTTGAAAAGTTCAAAGAATTTCAGAGTGAAGTGGAGAATCATCGTAACAAAAATAAAGGTTTCTATGATATGATCACAGAAGTAAAATATTTGAGTTACGGGTTTGGCCTTCAGTTAAAACAATGTGAAATAGTTTCACTACTCACGCCACCTGGAACACCACAGTGTAATGGTGTGTCCGAACGTCGTAGCCATACTTTATTAGATATGGTGCGATCTATGATGTCTCTTACCGATTTACCACTATCGTTTTGGGGTTATGCATTAGAGACAGCTACATTCACGTTAAATAGGGCACCATCTAAATCCGTTGAGACGACACCGTATGAACTATGGTTTGGCAAGAAACCTAAGTTGTCGTTTCTTAAAGTTTGAGGTTGCAATGCTTATGTGAAAAAGTTTCAACCTGATAAGCTCAAACCCAAATCGGAGAAGTGCATCTTCATGGGATACCCAAAAGAAAAATGTTGGGTACACCTTCTATCATAGATCCGAAGGCAAGATATTCATTGCTGAGAATGGATCCTTTCTAGAGAAGGAGTTTCTCTCGAAAGAAGTGAGTGGGAGAAAAGTAGAACTTGACGAGGTAACTGTACCTGCTCCCTTATTGGAAAGTAGTTCATCACAGAAATTTGTTCCTGTGACTACTACACCAATTAGTAAGGAAGCTAATGATGATGATCATGTAACTTCAGATCAAGTTACTACCGAACCTCGTAGGTAAACTAGAGTGAGATCCGCACCAGAGTGGTACGGTAATCCTATTCTGGAGGTCATGTTACTTGACCATGACAAACCTACAAACTATGAGGAAGCGATGATGAGCCCAAATACTGCGAAATGGGTTGAGGCCATGAAATCTGAGATGAGATCCATGTATGAGAACAAAGTATGGACTTTGATTGACTTGCCCAATGATCGGCGAGCCATTGAGATTAAATGGATCTTCAAGAGGAAGACGCACGCTGATAGTAGTGTTACTATCTACAAAGCTAGAATTGTCGCAAAAAAGGTTTTCGACAAGTTCAAGGTGTTGACTACGATGAGAGTTTCTCACTCATATGTATGCTTAAGTCTGTCCGAATCATGTTAGCAATTGCCGCATTTTATGAAATCTGGCAAATGGATAAACAAAACTGCATTCCTTAATGGATTTATTAAAGAAGAGTTGTATATGATGCAACCAGAAGGTTTTGTCAATCCTAAAGGTACTAACAAAATATGCAAGCTCCAGCGATCCATCTATGGACTGGTGCAAGCATCTCGGAGTTGGAATATACGCTTTGATAAGTTGATCAAAGCATATAGTTTTATACAGACTTGCGGTGAAGCCTTTATTTACAAGAAAGTGAGTGGGAGCAATACAGCATTTCTGATAAGTATATGTGAATGACATATTGTTGATCGGAGATAATGTAGAATTATTCTGCAAAGCATAAAGGAATGTTTGAAAGGAGTTTTTCAAAGAAAGACCTCGGTGAAGATGCTTACATATTGAGCATCAAGATCTATAGAGATAGATCGAGACGCTTGATAAGTTTTTCAATGAGTACATACCTTGACAAGATTTTGAAGTAGTTCAAAATGGAACAGTTAAAGAAGGAGTTCTTGCCTGTGTTACAAGGTGTGAAGTTGAGTAAGACTCAAAACCCGACCACGGCAGAAGATAGAGAGAGAATGAAAGTCATTCCCTATGCCTCAGCCATAGGATCTATAAAGTATGCCATGCTGTGTACCAGACCTATTGTATACCCTGCCCTGAGTTTGGCAAGGGAGTACAATAGTGATCTAGGAGTAGATCACTGGACATTGGTCAAAATTATCCTTAGTGGAATAAGGATATGTTTCTCGATTATGGAGGTGACAAAAGGTTCGCCGTAAAGGGTTACGTCGATACAAGTTTTGACACTGATCCAGATGACTCTAAGTCTCAATCTGGATACATATTGAAAGTGGGAGAAATTAGCTAGAGTAGCTCCGTGCAGACCATTGTTGACATAGAAATTTGCAAAATACGTACGGATCTGAATGTGGCAGACCCGTTGACTAAACTTCTCTCACAAGAAAAACATGATCACACCTTAGTACTCTTTGGGTGTTAATCACATAGCGATGTGAACTAGATTATTGACTCTAGTAAACCATGTGGGTGTTGGTCACATGTCGATGTGAACTATGGGTGTTAATCACATGGTGATGTGAACTATTGGTATTAAATCACATGGCGATGTGAACTAGATTATTGACTCTAGTGCAAGTGGGAGACTGAAGGAAATATGCCCTAGAGGCTATAATAAAGTTATTATTTATTTCCTTATATCATGATAAATGTTTATTATTCATGCTAGAATTGTATTAACCGGAAACATAATACATGTGTGAATACATAGACAAACAGAGTGTCACTAGTATGCCTCTACTTGACTAGCTCGTTGATCAAAGATGGTTATGTTTCCTAACCATAGACATGAGTTGTCATTTGATTAACGGGATCACATCATTAGGAGAATGATGTGATTGACTTGACCCATTCCGTTAGCATAGCACTTGATCATTTAGTTTGTTGCTATTACTTTCTTCATGACTTATACATGTTCCTATGACTATGAGATTATTCAACTCCCGTTTACCAGAGGAACACTTTGTGTGCTACCAAACGTCACAATGTAACTGGGTGATTATAAAGGTGCTCTACAGGTGTCTCCAAAGGTACTTGTTTGGTTGGCGTATTTCGAGATTAGGATTTGTCACTCCGATTGTCGGAGAGGTATCTCTGGGCCCTCTCGGTAATGCACATCACTTAAGCCTTGCAAGCATTGCAACTAATAAGTTAGTTGCGGGATGATGTATTATGGAACGAGTAAAGAGACTTGCCGGTAACGAGATTGAACTAGGTATTGAGATACCGACGATCGAATCTCGGGCAAGTAACATACCGATGACAAAGGGAACAACGTATGTTGTTATGCGGTTTGACCGATAAAGATCTTCGTAGAATATGTGGGAGCCAATATGAGCATCCAGGTTCTGCTATTGGTTATTGACCGGAGACGTGTCTCGGTCATGTCTACATTGTTCTCGAACCCGTAGGGTCCGCACACTTATGGTTTCGATGACAGTTATATTATGAGTTTATGAGTTTTGATGTACCGAAGGAGTTCGGAGTCCCGGATGAGATCGGGGACATGTCGAGGAGTCTCGAAATGGTCGAGACGTAAAGATCGATATATTGGACGACTATATTCGGACATCGGAAAGGTTCCGAGTGATTCAGGTATTTTTCGGAGTACCGGAGAATTACGGGAATACGTATTGGGCCTTATTGGGCCATACGCGAAAGGAGAGAAAGGCCTCAAAGGGTGGCCGCACCCCTCCCCATGGGCTGGTCCGAATTGGACTAGGGAGGGGGGCGCCCCCTTCCTTCCTTCTCCTTTTCCCTTCCCTTTCCTTCCCTCCTACTCCTACTACTTGGAAGGGCTCATAGTTCTACTAGGAAAGGGGGAATCCTACTCCCGGTGGGAGTAGGACTCCCCTAGGGCACGCCATAGAGAGGGCCATCCCTCCCCCTCCTCCACTTCTTTATATACGGGGGCAGGGGCACCCCAAAGAGACAACAATTGATCATTGATCTCTTAGCCGTGTGCGGTGCCCCCTTCCACCATAATCCTTGATAATATTGTAGCGGTGCTTAGGCGAAGCCCTGCGACGGTAGAACATCAAGATCGTCACCACGCCGTCGTGCTGACGGAACTCTTCTCCGACATTCTGCTGGATCGGAGTCCGGGGATCGTCATCGAGCTGAACGTGTGCTAGAACTCGGAGGTGCCGTAGTTTTGGTGCTTGATCGGTCGGGCCGTGAAGACGTACGACTACATCAACCGCGTTGTGCTAACGCTTCCGCTTTCGGTCTACGAGGGTACGTAGACAACACTCTCCTCTCTCGTTGCTATGCATCACCATGATCTTGCGTGTGCGTAGGAAATTTTTTGAAACTACTACGTTCCCCAACAGGGTGCCCCAAACCTGCCTCATATGCCCGAGCGGGCCGCCCAGTCACTGATCGGTCATGAAATTTTGACCTAGATGGGCTTCTTAAACGGGCCTCAAACACCTGGACTGATCAGCACCCCTTAAATCTGTTGGGGAACGCAGTAATTTCAAAAAAAAAACCTACGCACACGCAAGATCATGGTGATGTATAGCAACGAGAGGGGAGAGTGTCGTCCACGTACCCTCGTAGACAGTTAAGCGGAAGCGTTATGACAACGCGGTTGATGTAGTCGTACGTCTTCACGATCGACCGATTCTCAGTACCGAACGTACGACACCTCCGCGTTCAGCCCACGTTCAGCTTGGTGACGTCCCGCGAACTCACAATCCAGTAGAGCTCAAGGGAGAGTTTCATCAGCACGATGGCATGGTGACGATGTTGATGAAGCTATCGTCGCAGGGCTTCGCCTAAGCACCGCTACGATATGACCGAGGTGGATTATGGTGGAGGAGGGCACCGCACACGGCTAGGAGAGATCAATGATCAACTTGTGTGTCTAGAGGTGCCCCCCTGCCCCCGTATATAAAGGAGCAAGGGGGGAGAGGCGGCCGGCCAAGGAGGGCGCGCCAAGGGGGGAGTCCTACTCCCGGACTCCTCCTTTCCTAGTAGGAGTAGGAGAGGGGGAAGGAAAGGGAGAGGAGGAGAAGGAAAGAGGGGGCCGGCCCCCCTTGCCCTAAACCAATTCGGTTTGGGCCTTGCGGGGGGGCGCCCCACACTTCCCTTGCCGCCCTCTATTTCCACTAAGGCCCATGTAGGCCCATTAAGCTCCCGCGGGGTTCCGGTAACCCCCGGTACTCCGGTATTTATCCGGTAACCCCTGAACCCTTCTGGTGTCCGAATATTACCTTACAATATATCAATCTTTATGTCTCAACCATTCCGAGAATCCTCTTCATGTCCGTGATCACATCCGGGACTCCGAACTACCTTCGGTACATCAAAACATATAAACTCATAATACTGATCGTCACAGAACTTTAAGCGTGCGGACCCTACGGGTTTGAGAACTATGTAGACATGACCAAGACACGTCTCTGGTTAATAACCAATAGCGGAACCTGGATGCTCATATTGGTTCCTACATATTCCATGAAGATCTTTATCGGTCAAACCGCATAACAACATATGTTGTTCCCTTTGTCATCGATATGTTACTTAACCGAGATTCGATCATCGGTATATCAATACCTATCTCAATCTCGTTACCGGCAAGTCTCTTTACTCGTTTCGTAATGCATCATCCCACAACTAGCTCATTAGTCACATTGCTTGCAAGGCTTATAATGATGTGCATTACCGAGAGGGCCTAGAGATACCTCTCCGACAATCGGAGTGACAAATCCTAATCTCGATCTATGCCAACTCAACAAGTACCATCGGAGACACCTGTAGAGCACCTTTATAATCACCCAGTTACGTTGTGACGTTTTGTAGCACACAAAGTGTTCCTCTGGTAATCGGGAGTTGCATAATCTCATAGTCATAGGAAAATGTATAAGTCATGAAGAAAGCAATAGCAGTAAACTTAAATGATCAAGTGCTAAGCTAACGGAATGGGTCAAGTCAATCACATCATTCTCCTAATGATGTGATCCCGCTAATCAAATGACAACTCATGTCTATGGCTAGGAAACTCAACCATCTTTGATCAACAAGCTAGTTAAGTAGAGGCATACTAGTGACACAATGTTTGTCTATGTATTCACACATGTATTATGTTTCCGGTTAATACAATTCTAGCATGAATAATAAACATTTATCATGATATGAGGAAATAAATAATAACTTTATTATTGCCTCTAGGGCATATTTCCTTCAAAATCCAGCCCGGGCGGATATGGGGCGCCCAGGCGTGCCCGCCACGTTGAACTCGACAGCCCGCCCCTGGCACAGATTGCACCAAATCCACCAAACCCTTCCTCTTCCTCCAGTCGCCCTCCAACCTTTCTCGCATCTGAGCCGTCGCCGTCTGCCACCCTTACTCCCCATCCTCACCACCGGTCTCGATCCGCCGCCATAGATGTTGTCCAGCCCATCCCCGACCACCGCGTCGGAGACGCAGTCCACCTCATCCGTCGGGTCACTTCCTCAGCTCTGTCTTGCAAGGCGGAGAATGTCGTCGGAAGATGCGGCAACGCCAGAAGTGGGAGAGGCGGAAGCACAGGGAGGTGCGGACATGGTCAAGCAGCTGTCTCCCCCACCGCACCTGAAATCCCGCACCCCTTCCATCCCAGCGCCGACGAGGATTATGCCCAACTCCGTTGGGACAACGAAGGATTCAACAGCCGGTTGGGCCATTCGCGAAAGCTTTCCGCCCACGCTGATGCCGACGATGGACGCATGTGAATCGCCGCAGCTCGTTCGGGCGCGGATGAGCACGGGTGCCGGCGGCGCCTGGGCTGCCCACGACATGTTTGACGGAATGACAGAACAAGAGTCAGTATGTTTTGTTTGCTCCCGTCTGATCAAAGTTGCATATGACATATTCAATGTTTTCCATATATCACTAGCTCATTTCGCACATGATGAATGCTTGCAAACCATGATCATCTAGGAGGCGTTCTTGTCGAATATGATCAATGACAATGAAGATCTGACCGAAATGGAGTATGAATTGAAGGGTACCACCGCATTTGAATTTGGGACAACATCTGATCCCAATCCGAGCAAGAAGAAGAGGAGCAAGACGATGAAGGTGAGAGGTCCGACATTCTTAAATTTGAGGATGATAACCCACAAGTATAGGGGGTCGCAACAGTTTTCGAGGGTAGAGTATTCAGCCCAAATTTATTGATTCGACACAAGGGGAGCCAAAGAATATTCTCAAGTATTAGCAATTGAGTTGTCAATTCAACCACACCTGAAAGACTTAATATCTGCAGCAAAGTATTTAGTAGCAAAGTAGTATGGAAGTAACGGCAATGGTGGCAAAAGTAACCGTACTAGTTTTTGTAGCAATCGTAATAGTGGCAACGGAAAAGTAACCAAGCAAAGATCAATATGTGCAAAGCTTGTAGGAAATGGATCAATGATGGATAATTATGTTGGATGCGATTCCTCATACAACAGTTATAACATAGGGTGACACAGAACTAGCTCCAGTTCACCAATGTAATGTAGGCATGTATTCCGAATATAGTCATACGTGCTTATGAAAAAGAACTTGCATGACATCTTTTGTCCTACCCTTCCGTGGAAGCGGGGTCCTATTGGAAACTAAGGGATATTAAGGTCTCCTTTTAATAGAGTACCGAACCAAAGAATTAACACTTAGTGAATACATGAACTCCTCAAACTACGATCATCATCGGGAGTGGTCCCATTTTTGTCACTCTGGGGTTGCCGGTTCATAACACATAGTAGGTGACTATTGACTTGCAAGATAGGATCAAGAACTCATATATATTCATGAAAGCATAATAGGTTCAAATCTGAAAATCATGGCACTCGGGCCCTAGTGACAAGCATTAAGCATAGAAAAGTCATAGCAACATCAATCTTAGAACATAATGGATACTAGGGATCAAACCCTAACAAAACTAACTCGATTACATGGTAAATCTCATCCAACCCATCATCGTCCAGCAAGCCTACGATGAGATTACTCACTCATGGCGATGAGCATCATGACATTGGTGATGGAGGATGGTTGATGATGACGATGGCGACGGATTCCCCTCTTCGGAGCCCCGAACGGACTCCAGATTAGCCCTCCCGAGAAAGACTATGGCTTCGCGGCGGCTTAGTATCGTAAAACGCGATGAATCCTTCTCCCTGATTTTTTTTCTCCCCGAAAGTAAATATATGGAGTTGGGGTTGAGGTCGGTGGAGTCCCAGGGGTCCCACGAGGTAGGGGCGCGCCCCAGGGGGGCACCCTGCACCCTCGTGGATAGGGTGTGGCCCCCCTAATGCTGATTCTTTCGCCAGTATTTTTCATTAATTCCAAAACGTGTCTCCGTGGATTTTCAGGTCATTCCGAGAACTTTTATTTTTGCACAAAAATAACACCATGGCAGTTCTGCTGAAAACAGCGTCAGTCCGGGTTAGTTCCATTCAAATCATGCAAGTTGGAGTCCAAAACAAGGGCAAAAGTGTTTGGAAAAGTTGATATGTTGGAGATGTATCAACTCCCCCAAGCTTAAACCTTTGCTTGTCCTCAAGCATTTCAGTTGACAAACTGAAAGTGATAAAGAAAAACTTTTACAAACTCCGTTTGATCTTGTTGTTGCAAATATGTAAAGCCAACATTCAAGTTTTCAGCAAAGATTATGAACTAACCATATTCACAATAACATTTAGGTCTCATGTTTACTCATATCAATGGCATAATCAACTAGCGAGCAATAATAATAAATCTCGGATGACAACACTTTCTCAAAACAATCATAACATGATATAACAAGATGGTATCTCGCTAGCCCTTTCTGAGACCGCAAAACATAAATGCAGAGCACCCCTGAAGATCAAGGACTGACTAGACATTGTAATTCATGGTAAAAGAGATCCAGTCACAGTCATATTCAATGTAAATTAATAGCAATGCATGCGAATGACAACGGTGCTCTCCAACTAGTGCTTTTTAATAAGAGGATGATGACTCAACATAAAAGTAAATAGATAGGCCCTTCGCAGAGGAAGCAGGGATTTGTAGAGGTGCCAGAGCTCGAGTTTTGAAACAGAGATAAATAATATTTTGAGTGTCATACTTTCATTGTCAACATAACAACCAAGAGATCTCGATATCTTCCATGCTACACACATTATAGGCGGTTCCCAAACAGAATGGTAAAGTTTATACTCCCCCACCACCAACAAACATCAATCCATGGCTTGTCCAAAACAACGGGTGCCGTCCAACTAACAACAATCCTGGGGGAGTTTTGTTTACAATTATTTTGATTTGATTTGAGCATGGGACTGGGCATCCCGGTTACCGGCCATTTTCTCGTGAATGATGAGCGGAGTCCACTCATCGTGAGAATAACCTACCTAGCATGGAAGATATAGATAGCCCTAGTTGATACATGAGCTATTCAAGCATACAAAACAGAATTTCATTTGAAGGTTTAGTGTTTGGCACATACAATTTTACTTGGAACGGCAGGTAAATAACGCATATAGGAAGGTATGGTGGACTCATATGGAATAACTTTGGGGTTTATGGAAGTGGATGCACAAGCAGTATTCCCGCTTAGTACAAGTGAAGGCTAGAAAGAGACTAGGAAGCGACCAACTAGAGAACGACAACAGTCATGAACATGCATTAAGATTAATCAACAATGAGTGCAAGCATGAGTAGGATATAAATCACCATGAACATAAATATCGTGGAGGCTATGTTGATTTTGTTTCAACTACATGCGTAAACATGTGCCAAGTCAAGCCGCTCGAATCGTTCAAAGGAGGATACCACCCTATCATACCACATCACAACCATTTTAATAGTATGTTGGCACGCAAGGTAAACCATTATAAACTCCTAGCTAATTAAGCATGGCATGGGCAACTATAATCTCTAATTGCCATTGCAAACATGTTTCATTCATAATAGACTGAATAAGGAATGATGAACTAATCATATTTACAAAAACAAGATAGGCTGAGTTCATACCAGCTTCTCTCATCTCCTTTAGTCCATCATATATCGTCATTATTGCCTTTCACTCGCACGACCGAACGGTGTGGATAATAATAATAGTGCACGTGCATTGGACTAAGCTGGAATCTGCAAGCATTTTATACAAGGGAGAAGACAAGGTAATATGGGATCTTGGTTAAATCTACAATAATGCATATGAGAGCCCCTCAACATTTTCATCATGGTCTTCTCCTCTTGATCCCCAAAGAATAAGAAAGGAAATAAAACTATTTACACGGGAAAGCTCCCAACAAGCAAAAGAAGAACGAGGAATCTTTTCGGGTTTTCTTTTAATTACTACTACAGACATGGAAAGTAAACTAGCTAAAAGCTACAACTATTTTTTTCTTAAGGTTTTTCAAACACACAAGAAGAAGGCTTAGAAAATAAAATAAACTAGCATGGATAGTACAATGAAAAAGTATGAGCATCGACAACTAGAATGAGTGTGTGAACATAAATGTAATGTCGGTGAGAAATACGTACGCCCCCAAGTTTAGGCTTTTGGCCTAAGTTGGTCTATGGCCACTGCTGGCCTGGCGGATATCCAAAGTCGTAGCTGGGGTTGTACTGAGATGCAGCAGCTACTGCCTAAAGAGCTGCAGCTTGGAGGCGAGCTGCCTCCGTCCTCCTCTCATACTCGTTCGCCTCCTCCCTGGTTATAACATATCTCCTTTTTGCCTAAAAGTTAAAGAAAGTAGGAGCAGGGAGGGAAACATGGACAGTGCGTTGTCTATCAAAGATTAGTCGGTACTGAAGGAACTGTTCATTCCTCTCAAGAAACTGATGGCGAACCATAGCACTATAATCTAGGTAAGCAAGAGGCAACTCCATATCATTTCCATGTATGGGTACACCAAGATAATTAGCTACACGAGTTGCATAAATTCCACCAAACCAATCTCCACTTGTACCGTCAAGATGCAACCTTCGTGCAACAATGGCCCCTAAGTTATATTGTTTATCACCTAATACCGCAATCTTGAGGACACTAAGATCAGGAACGCACATGTGACAAGCCTCATCTTTACCGTTAATGCATACACCTATAAAGAGAGCAAAATAATGTATGGAAGGGAAATGAATGCTCCCTATGGTAGCTTGTGTGATTTCCCTAGATTCCCCCACAGTGATACTAGCAAGAAAGTCTTTATATTTAGATTTGTGAGGTTCACTAACATTGCCCCACTGCGGGAGTTTACAAGCAGTATTAAAATCTTCTAGGTCCATGGTATATGATTCATCATAAAGATCAAATAAAAAAGTGTGAGAATTGTGCGAGGATGTAAATTTAAACCTCCTCACAAAGGAATCAGTTAGGTAGTGGTACTGTAGGCACTTATCTGACATGAAGTCCTCAAGATCAGCATTATGCACATACGCGTCAAATTCATCCTTGATGCCTGCATGGACCATAAACTCCTCTGACGGCCATTCACAAGGCCGCACTTGAGCTTCCCTCGACGGTTCATCGTCCGGCTCACGTATCGCGAGCCTTGGTTCTTGCTTCCTTGAGGGACCACCTTGGTACATTTTCCTATGCATTTTTCTTTCTCTAAAAAATTACTGAAATTTTAGTGACTCAAAATAAAAGTGAATCAAACTCAACGAGATTGATAGCAACTACTCCCACATGTGCCTAGAGGCTATATCATGCATTAAAACTACTTTGGGCCATATAAATTTGACATGCAAGCTCAAGAATAGGGTCACCTTAGTAGGAAAAATTTGCAATAAATAAATCACTAGAACAAAAACTAATTGGACCATTGGAGGAGTCACATACCGAAGAACAATCCCCCAAAACAGTTTTGTGAATGGCGCTTTGAGCAAAGAGATCGAAAATGACAGCAAGATGAGCTAGAACATGGGTTTGAGCTATGGGAGGATTTTTTTTCTGGAGGAAGACGAAGTGAGTGGGTGCTGGAGTAAGTGGAGGGGGTCCACGTGGGGCCCATGAGGCAGGGGTGCGCGCCCCAGGGGGTGGGCATGCCCTGTGCCCTCGTGGCCAAATGGTGGAGCCCCCTGGTGTGTTCTCAGTGCCAGAAATTCTTAAATATTCTATAAAAAGTCATATTTCATTTTTAGGACATTTGGAAAACTTTTAATTTCGGGGTATTTTTATTGCAAGGATAATTCAGAAAACAGACAGAAAATACTATTTTTGCTTTATTTAATCTAAATAACAGAAAGTAAACGGAGGGTACAGAGAGTTGTGCTTTCTAACTTCATCCATCTCGTGCTCATCAAAAGGAATCCACTAACAAGGTTGATCAAGTTTTGTTAACAAACTCTTTCCGAATAACATGAAACCGGAGAATTTTCGAATAACACTAGGTTATCTCAAACGGGAAATGCATGTCCCCAACAATAAGAATATCATATTTCTTCTTGACAGTAGGAAGAGGGAATTCAAAACCTCCAATAGTAATCGTTGAAATGTTTCCAACAGAATTGGTATTGTGGACTTGATATTGTTTCCGTGGAAAGTGTATTGTATGCTCATTACAATTAACATGAAAAGTGGCATTGCCTTTGTTGCAAACAATAACAGCCCCTGAAGTATTCAAAAAGGGTCTACCAAGGATAATCAACATACTATCATCCTCGGGAATATCGAGAATAACAAAGTCCGTTAAAATAGTAACGTTTGCAACCACAACAGGCACATCCTCACAGATACCGACAGGTATAGCAGTTGATTTATAGGACATTTGCAAAGATATTTCAGTAGGTGTCAACTTATTCAAATCAAGTCTACGATATAAAAAGAGAGTCATAACACTAACACCAGCTCCAAGATCACATAAAGCAGTTTTAACATAGTTTCTTTTAATGGAGCATGGTATAGTTGGTACACCGGGATCTCCTAGTTTTTTTGGTATTCCACCTTTAAAAGTATAATTGGCAAGAATGGTGGAAATTTCAGCTTCCGGTATCTTTCTTTTATTTGTAACAATATCTTTCATATGCTTAGCATAAGGATTCATTTTAAGCATATCAGTCAAACGCATACGCAAAAAGATAGGTCTAATCATTTCAGCAAAGCGCTCAAAATCCTCATCATCCTTTTCTCGGATGGTTTAGGAGGAAAAGACATGGTTTTCTGAACCCATTGTTCTCTTTCTTTACCGTGCTTCCTAGCGACGAAGTCTCTCTTATCATAACGTTGATTCTTTCATTGTGGGTTATCAAGATCAACAACAGGTCCAATCTCTACATCATTGTTATTGCTAGGTTGAGCATCAACATGAACATCATCATTATCACTAGGTTCATGTTCATTACCAGATTGTGTTTCAGCATCAGAAAAAGAAATATCATTGGGATTCTCAGGTGTGTCAACAACACGTTCACTAGAAGCATGCAAAGTCCTATCATTTTTCTTTTCCTTCTTCTTAGAAGGACTAGGTGCATCAACATTAGTTCTATGAGAATCTTGCCCAACTCTCTTAGGGTGGCCCTCAGGATACAATGGTTCCTGAGTCATTTTACCCCCTCTAGTCATAACTCTAACAGCATTATCATTTTTCTTATTATTTAATTCATTAAGCAAATCATCTTGTGCTTTAAGCACTTGTTCTACCTGAGTGGTAACCATAGAAGCATGTTTACTAATAAGTTTAAGGTCATCTTTAACTCTAGACATATAATCACTCAAGTTTTCAACCATATAAGCATTACATTTCAATTGTCTACCAACATAAGCATTGAAGTTTCTTGTTGAACAATAAAATTATCAAAGTCATCCAAGCATTGGCTAGCATACTTATTACGAGGAATGTCACCTTCATCAAATCTATAGAGAATTTACCTTTACTACCTGTGTCGGGTTATTAAGACCATGTATTTCTTCAATAGGTGGTAAATTCTTAACATCTTCAGCTTTAATACCCTTTTCTTTCATAGATTTCTTCGCCTCTTGCATATATTCTGGACTGAGAAATAGAATACCCCTTTTCTTTGGAGTTGGCTTAGGAGTTGGTTCAGGAAGTGTCCAATCATTATCATTACTCAATATATTATTCAATAGCAATTCAGCTTGCTCAACAGTTCTTTCCCTGAAAACACAACCAACACAACTATCCAGGTGGTCTCTGGAAGCATCGTTAGTCCATTATAAAAGATATCAAGTATTTCATTTTTCTTGAGAGGATGATCAGGCAAAGCATTAAGTAATCAGAGAAGCCTCCCCCAAGCTTGAGGGAGACTCTCTTCTTCAATTTGCACAAAATTATATATTTCCCTTAAGGCAGCTTGTTTCTTATGAGAGGGAAAATATTTAGCAGAGAAGTAATAAATCATATCCCGGGGACTACTCACACAACCAGGAGCAAGAGAATTAAACCATGTTTTAGCATCACCCTTTAATGAGAACGGAAATAACTTAAGGATATAGTAGTAACGAATTTTTTCCTCATGAGTGAATAGGGTGGCTATATCATTCAATTTAGTAAGATGTGCCACAACAGTTTCAGATTCATAGCCATAAAAAGGATCAGATTCAACCAAAGTAATTAACTCAGGATCGACAGAGAAATCATAATACTTATCAGAAATGCAGATAGGTGAATTAGCAAAAGCTGGGGCATATTTCGTTCTAGCATTCAAAGACTTTTCCTTCAGCTTAGCTAACAGTTTCTTAAGATCATATCTATCTTTGCAAGCAAAAAGGTCTCTAGCAATTTCTTCATCCATAAGATAACCCTCCAGCACATCAGGCAATTCATATCTAGGGGGAGAATCTTCATCATCATTTTCATCAATATTATCTGTTTCAATAATTTCATTTTCTCTAACCCTAGCAAGTTGTTCATCAAGAAATTCACCTAATGACATGGTATTATCAAGCATAGAAGTAGTTTCATCATAAGCATTATGCATAGCAGAAGTGGCATCATCAATAACATGCGACATATCAAAATCAATAACAGGTGTAGGTGTTGCAAATTTTTACTCATAACAGAAGGTGAATCAAGTGCGGAGCTAGATGGCAGTTCCTTACCTCCCCTCGTAGTTGAGGGAAAAATCTTGGTTCTTTCATCTTTCAAGTTCCTCGTAGTGATCAACAGATATAAATCCCAAGTGACTCAAAGAATAGAGCTATGCTCCCTGGCAACGGCGGCAGAAAATAGTCTTGATAACCCACAAGTATAGGGGATCGCAACTGTTTTTGAGGGTAGAGTATTCAACCCAAATTTATTGATTCGACACAAGGGGGGCCAAAGAATATTCTCAAGTATTATCAGTTGAGTTGTCAATTCAACCACACCTGAAAGACTTAATATCTGCAGCAAAGTATTTAGTAGCAAAGTAGTATGGAAGTAACGGCAACGGTGGCAAAAGTAACCGTAGTAGTTTTTGTAGCAATTGTAACAGTGGCAACGGAAACGTAACTAAGCAAAGATCAATATGTGAAAAGCTCATAAGCAATGGATCAATGATGGATAATTATGTCGGATGCGATTCCTCATGCAACAGTTATAACATAGGGTGACACAGAAGTAGCTCCAGTTCATCAATGTAATGTAGGCATGTATTCCGAATATAGTCGTACGTGCTTATGGAAAAGAATTTGCATGACATCTTATGTCCTACCCTCCCGTGGCAGCGGGGTCCTATTGGAAACTAAGGGATATTAAGGCCTCCTTTTAATAGAGTACCGTACCAAAGCATTAACACTTAGTGAATACATGAACTCCTCAAACTACGGTCATCACCGGGAGTGGTCCTGATTTTTGTCACTTTGGGGTTACCGTATCATAACACATTGTAGGGGACTATTGACTTGCAAGATAGGATCAAGAACTCACATATATCCATGGAAACATAATAGGTTCAGATCTGAAATCATGGCACTCGGTCCCTAGTGACAAGCATTAAGCATAGAAAAGTCATAGCAACATCAATCTTAGAACATAATGGATACTAGGGATCAAACCTTAACAAAACTAACTTGATTACATGGTAAATCTCATCCAACCCATCATCGTCCAGCAAGCCTACGATGAGATTACTCACACACAGCGGTGAGCATCATTAAATTGGTAATGGAGGATGGTTGATGATGATGATGGCGATGGATTCCCCTCTTCGGAGCCCTGAACAGACTCCAGATCAGCCCTCCCGAGGAAGATTAGGGCTTGGCGGCGGCTCCGTATCGTAAAATGCGATGAATCCTTCTCCCTGATTTTTTTCTCCCCGAAAGTGAATATATGGAGTTGGGGTTGAGGTCGGTGGAGTCCCAGGGGGCCACAAGGAAGGGGCCGCGCCCTGCACCCTCGTGGACAGGGTGTGGGCCCCCTGATACTGATTCTTTCGCTAGTATTTTTCATTAATTCCAAAACATGTCTCCGTGGATTTTCAGGTCATTCCGAGAACTTTTATTTTTGTACAAAAATAACACCATGGCAGTTCTGCTAAAAACAGCATCAGTCCGGGTTAGTTCCATTCAAATCATGCAAGTTAGAGTCCAAAACAAGGGCAAAAGTGTTTGGAAAAGTAGATACATTGGATACATATCAGAGGACATCTTGTCGGTCACAACTTGGTTGGCCACAACAATGGTTTCAATATGCGGCATCGAGCAAAAGGGGAACAAGTATTGGGAGAAGAATTGAAAGGAGTGTCATGAACAAAAAGAGTATGTGTAGCCGCATCCTATCGTGATCACCCGCAATGTGGCATCTCTCCAACGTCGATGGGGATCATTCAAGGAGAAGTGAACAAGTATGTCAGCTACTACTCACAAGTGACCAAACGCCCTCAATGTGGGATGGGAGTGGCAACTCATATAAGCTCAATTGCTTCATCTTGTCATCATTTGCATATGCTTCTTGTGTTTGCATTTTCGTACTCATACGTATGTTGTTTGCTAGACGATGGTGGCGGCCACTTTGTATCACGAGGTGGAGAAGAAGTCGTTTGCTTTTAGCCATTGTTGAATCATGTTGAATGGCAAGCCAAACTGGACATAACTTGTGGCCGACCTCAAGTCCGGCAATAAGAGGAATGATTGCTCAGTCTCCCACCAATTAATTGTGTTGGATGATGAAGAGGACGATGTTGTCATCCCGAATGGAAGAGCCACCATGCCAAAGGATAACCGACAAGTTATGGGAAACAAGTGGGAAAAGGCACGGGCCTTCCGTGACGCCACAGATACAAAAATGTCGTCCACATAGATGGGCATTTTTCCGGTAGGGATAACAAGAAGGAGGATAGGTATAAACTCATGTTGGATGCGCAAACGAAAAGGATGGAGTGGAAACGGAAGAGGGCGGAGAAGAAGCTGGAAATTGAGAGGGAGAAGATCGAGTTGGAGAAGCAAGAGGCGGCAATCAAACGGGAACAACAGAAGGCCAAGACATTTGGTGAGATTGAGCTTGAGAAGGAGAGGTTGCAACTCGCACAGGACGCGGAGGATGTGAAGATCATGTTGTTGGACGAAACCCTCTTGAATGAGCATGCAAAGAAGTGGCTTTGGGCAAGAAGAAAGAGATCGACGACCGTAGGGAGTACGAGGCGGCGAGGGCCACAGCGGCAACGGATAATGTGGCTAGGATGCAGGTGGAGGAGGCAGCCCGGATGCAAACGGAGCAAGATGAGCACGCATTCCGCTCAGAGCAGGCGCTCGGCCAGTGATTTGAAGCCATCCGCCACGCTCGGACATTGATTTCAGTTTGGCAAGTCCGGTTTGTTGAACTATGATTTGTTTTGCTTTATTTCAAACTGTTGAATTCAGACATTTTTTATCGCATGATCAACGTGCATGGATTTGAGGATCGGCATTTGAGGTATATGGATGTGTCACATAACATATAAGGGTCTGTCTGGCCGACAAACGTTATATGTGGGCGCGCCTCACAAACATATAAGGACCCGATTTGTCAAGTCCAGTTGTAGATGCTCTAAAACCAAAACTAAACAAGGGGTGGTAAGGGTAGAGGAGAACGAGATTCTATTTGCACCTTTACCGAGGAGGTTTTTGAGGCGATCGCTCAAATGAAACCGAATAAAGCACCGGGACCATATGGGTTTCCGGCATAATTCTATATGAAATGCTGGCATATCGTGAAAGACGATCGTATGCCTATGTTTCATGACTTCTTTAACGGTCATTTGCAACTGTTCCATCTCAATTTTGGCACGATGACTCTTCTGCCAAAGAAATAGGAACCGACTCATATTGATCAATTCAGGCCCATTTGTCTCTTGAATGTGAGTTTTAAGATTTTTACAAAAGTGGCCACCAATAGATTGACACAGATTGCTTATTCGGTAGTGCAACCAAGTCAGACTGCCTTTATGCCTGGAAGACACATCCTAGAGGGGGTAGTTGTCTTGCACGAAACTTTACATGAAATCCATTCGAAAAAAACTCGATGGGGTAGTATTCAAGGTAGATTTTGAGAAGGCATATGACAAGGTTAAATGGCCATTTTTGCAGCAAGCCATGCGCATGAAGGGCTTTAATGAGGCATGGAGGGATCAGGTGGATTCTTTTGTCCAGAAAGGTAGTGTGGGGATAAAGGTGAATGATGACATTGGTCATTATTTTCAAACTCATAAAGGATTGAGATAAGGAGACCCAATGTCTTCGATTCTATTCAACATTGTGGCAGACATGTTGACAGTTCTCATAGGTCGGGCCAAGGAGAGTGGCTTGGTAGGTGGTCTTGTTCCCCATCTGGTGGATGGGGGTGTCTATCCTACAATATGTGGATGATACCATTATCTTCATGGAACATGACCTCGCAAAGGCGAGGAATATGAAACTAGTGTTATGCCTATTTGAACAACTGTCTGGCCTAAAGATCAACTTTCACAAGAGTGAATTGTTCTGCTTTCGTAGAGCCAAAGATGACCAAGACAGCTACAAGCAACTGTTCGGTTGTGAACTGGGGTCATTACCGTTCAGCTATCTAGGCATTCCAATAGATCATAGGAAATTAACTAATAAGGAATGGAAATGTATCAATGATCGATTTGAGAAGAAACTAAGCTGCTGGAAGGGTAAGCTTATGTCATATGGAGGACGGCTAGTATTGATAAACTCGGTACTCACGAGTATGCCAATGTTCCTTCTTTCTTTCTTTGAGGTGCCTAAAGGGGTACGCAAGAGACTAGACTTCTATCGATCTCGTTTCTTCTGGCAATCCGACGAGGTTAAGACAAAGTATCGCCTGGCAAGATGAGATATTATTTGTCGACCAAAAGACCAGGGGGGTCTTGGTATCGAGAACCTCGAGATTAAAAATAAATGCCTGTCGAGCAAATGGTTATATAGGCTATCACAGAAATCCGAGGGTATGTGGGCACAAATCCTAAGAAATAAATACTTGCACTCTAAAACTCTAGCTCAAGTTACCATAAGACCTAATGATTCACCCTTTCGGAAGGGACTCATGAGAGTGAAGGAATCCTTCTTCCATAGGGTGAAATTCATTGTTGGGGACGGAACAACAACAAGGTTTTGGGAGGATACATGGTTAGGCGACACACCGCTAGCTTTCCAATATCCTTCCCTGTACCATATTGCTCAACGTAAGGAGGATTACATAGCAACGGTTTTGTAGACGGTACCTTTGAATATTCGGTTCAGGAGGTCTCTAGTAGGGGAACGATGGGATTCCTGGCTACACTTGGTAAGGAGGTTGATGCACGTTCAACTCTCAGATCAAGAGATACATTGAACTGGAAGCTAACGAGTAATGGAGTGTTTACGGTCAAATCGATGTACTTATAAGTCATTAATTCTGGCCCAATCCCAAGATCGATACACATTTGGAAAGTTATGGTTCCCCTGCGAATTAAAATTTTTATGTGGTTTGTACACAAGCAAGTGTTCCTTACCAAAGATAACTTATTAAAGCGGCGATGGGTAGGCAGTTCACGATGTTGTTTTTGTGTTCACGATGAAACAATCCAACACTTATTTCTTGATTGCCCTCTCGCGAATTTACTTTGACGGTCTCTTGTTTGGGACTTGGCTAAATGGAGTGACTACTCATATTGTGTCGAGTATTCGGATTGGAATATGCGCACTTCTTTGGGGTATATGGAACTGCAGGAATGGTATGGTTTTTAACAGACTTTCTATGATTAACTTCTTGCAGGTTATCTTTAGGGCTACGGCGTGGATCCGTACGTGGTCGTCACTCACTCCTACGGGCTCCAGGGAGTAGCTGACTACTGGGTGCAACCGGTGGGAGATGATAGCACGGGTTATATTCAACCGGTTTGGATGACGATCGCATAATAGGATAGGTCCTTAATGTCCTTTCGTCCAGCCGGTTGTGGCTGGCTTTGAGTTGCTTATTTGTTTCATTTTGCTCCTTTGGTGAGCTGTACTTTGCAATCCAGACTTTTTGTTTGTTGAACTTGTTCGAATAAAGTGGCCGCATACATCTATCCGATGCAGAGGGTTGACCTCATTTTCAAAAAAAAAACAAGGGACGGTAATAACATGGTTCTTTGCTTCTTATTGAGGCCGATTTTCATGTTTTGACCTTTTTGCTAGAGTTTAGCTGGATTTGACCCTATTTGAAAGTATTTCAAAATCTGGTCCTTTTTATATCGTCATAGTTTGTGACGATAGGGTTTAACTACCTACCACTAGGGTCAATGACGATAGAAATTGATCAACATTTAGACGGCATTTATACGTAGCAGAAGCCCACCGCCAAAGATGACGGCGGTAGTACCATCCCGCCATAGCATCTGGCGGTAGCTACTTTTCACTACACACGGTCGGCCGCTGCGCTAATGCATGTGCTAATTACCCCAGCATATGGATCAGCATGTGCACTAGTTAGCATGCTATTGAAGACTAGTACTCCGATCCTGCATTCGACTCCTGCACTAGCACACTATGCGATAAAATGGTACATGCAATGCAATAGTCAAATGCGTGCACGTACATGATATATAAGGATCAACCGTTTCCCTCCCTATATATCATGCACTTAAGAAAAAGTCTTTTACAACAAAAAATTAATTCTATGGGTTAGTCATGATAGGAAAGAAAGAAATTAAGTTATTGTGCACTTTGCACTTGAGTGACAAGTTAAGTACATTTCATATTTTCTTGGCTTGAAAGCTATCATATTTCAAAATATTTTAAGATATTCTATATGGCTAATGTCATATATTGTTTGATTTTAATATGATAGTTGCTAGAAACAAAATATTAAGGGTTTTAATATGATGGGTTAGTCGTGATTTTAATAAGAGTTTTAATATAATGGTTGCTAGAAACAAAATATTAAAATTTGAATTTAAATTGGCTCTAGCAGCGGCGAGTACAACGTGGTGGAGTCTCCCACAACTTTAGCTCATGGTTACGCAAGACGATCCCGGCCATCGAGCGTCGGGCAGCCGGTGCCGTGGCATCCCCCGACGCCGCTGCTACGACTGGTCCTCCTCGTCACTGGAGGAGATGCTATGTCCTCCTTGTGGGAGGAGCCTGCTGCTGTGGATGGAGATGATCCAGGTGAGCAAGAGCGGCGATGCCATGATCCGCCTGACGACGAACTGCCACCATGGCCGCCAGCCGGCGTGGAGAACCAGGACTTCACCATCGCCACTTGGAGAGGAGAAGAGGAAGGGCTCGGCGAGGAGGAGGACAGTGCGGTTCTGGACGGTGCACGCTCTTCTTTTTCTTCCTCTGGCGCCTTCAAGCCTAGGACGAACCGCCTGCATCCGCCGCCCGCGTTCGCCTCACCGCCCTGCCCTCCCTCAACCTTCTCCCACCGCCGAGCTTGCCGCCGCCCCCGGCCATCCCTCTAAAGCCGGCGAACTATCCAACTTGTTCGGTGAACCTGCACCCCCGGGTACCCCTAAGATAGATCCAGAGGCTTCTTCTCCCCGGCAAGCACCCACACCCAAGCATCCCTAAGATAGACCTAGAGATTGCTGTTCCCGGCAAGCCAACGGCTGCTGCACCTCTGCGTGCCTATTTCTTTTCAAACAGAAATCGACTCACCCTTAAATAATATTCAGGCGACTGGCGTGCAGCTAAACTGTAAACTAGCATCGGGCCGCGTCCTGTTGGTCTCCAACTAATTTTTTTTGAAAGATCCAGCATCGCTGGCATTTCATTGATAATAGCAGGAAGCAGCGGAAAACAACAAAGTGGTGAAGGTCCTAGGACCAGATCCGAAGATCAAAGAAAGAGAAAAGAAAAGAAAAGAAAAGAAACAACAGCCCTAATAGTTGCAGCACAACACTCCATACAATCCATACTAGGCAGCGCAGCTCCGACTCTGACGAAGAAACTACTAAGGAAACAGGCAGGGGTGGCGTCACGAAGGATCACCGAACGAGCCATCTGTCACGCGTCATCGTATACCACTGGCCCCCTACCGCGGCTTCGACTTCACAACAACAGGCGGTCGAGGCACACCCATGGACACGCCGGAGAAGAAGAGCCGACTATCACAACCAAGGCCACGCCTCCGACATAGCTCACCACCGTCATCGTTGCCACAGAAGCCACCGTGCACGTCCAGCCGCAGGAAGCACTAATAGGATCAAGGTCTTCAAGATGGCGCCCTAAAGAGGGGAACGACGTTGAAGACGACGCCACCGCCCGACCCTACAGCAGGATCTAGGCTTTCACCCGAAGAACTTGATCCGGGAGTAGAGGCTATGAAGATTCCCGACGACGCCTCCAAGGAGGATAGCGACGCCCACGAGCGCCGTCGTCGCCGGCCGGCTAGCACCGGCCAGGCTACTCGCCCAGGGCAGCCACTCCCACGTAGCCGGCCGAGGCCGACCCGTACCTCCATTGGACCGTGCACCCCCCACATAGCGAGCGCGCCAACGCTGTGCAGGGCCACCAGCAAGCCTCCTCGTCGACGGGCCTGCGGAAACCAGATCCGGTCCTGCACCCCGCGTCCAAACCACGGGCGAAGCCTTCCTGCTCTAGCAATCGCCAACAGGCACCGCCAGCCGCCGGTAGAATCCCCGCCCGGGCCGCCAGCCCACCGCAGACCTGTCAGATCCAAGTCCCCCGCCGGACACCACACGCAGCCGCCCAGCCGAGCAGCCACGCCGCGCACACCACGCGACCACCGACGCCCAGCCGAGCCGCCGCGGTCACCACGCGCGCCCGCGAACCGGCCGCGACCACCATGCGCCGCACCGCGCCAGATCCCCGCACTCGCGAGCCGGCCGCGGCCAGCCCGCGCCGCCCCTCGCTAGATCCGCGCGCCTCGAGTCCCCGTGCGCCTCCGTGCGCGTCCTCGGCGGCCAGAAGCGCCGCCCCGAGCGTGCGCCGCCGCTCGAGCTCCCCCCGATGCCACTGGCCCGCGCCAGCCAGCCCCGGGCGGAGGAGGAAGAGGGCCCCGCCGGCGGCGGCGAGGGGAGGAGGGGAGGGTGGGTGGGGTGCTGGTGGCGGCTAGGGTTTGCTCCCGGGCCACTCGCGGGAGCGACACGGGAGCCCCAGCAGCTTAAATTATATTGATATATCATACAACAAATTTCCTCCAACTAAATTACGTGTTGAACAATGCAAGTCCATGTACCCCTATATATACTAGAAAAAAAATCAATAAAAACATGCAAGTTGCACCCATCGTAAAATATTTCTTCTGTTCTAGTATTTTGTTTGCTAAGTTACGAGAGTGCTGGAGAGAGGGAGAGCTCTTCCGTTCCGTGAAGATAGAATCGATCCAGGTTCACATAGGTATCGTACTGTACGCAGCTACACATACGTGCACGTAGTTGGTCCAACATGGTCGACCGTAATACCGTTTGCTATAGCTGCGTAGCACATGCATTAGTACATGACTTGGTGATTAACACATGCATTAGCGCCAGCGGCCGGCCGTGTGTAATGGAAAAGGAGTTACCGCCAGATGCCATGACGGGATGGTATTGAAGGGTACCGCCACCATATAAATGCCGTTTGAACATTGATCAATTTCTAACGTCATCTTGGCGGTAGGTAGTTAAACCGTACTGTCACAGACAATGATGTTAGGAAAAATGGTTAAATTTCGAAATATTTTTAGCTGGGGTCAGATCCGGTTAAACTTTAGTAAAAATGTCAAAACACAAAAATCGGCCTCTTGTTAAAAGAGCGTAAGTTCAATGCAGTCCCAGGCGGTGGTCGGTGCAGGTCGCATCGTGCGCTCAGTGACGCAGTCCTGATGCGGCGGCTGGTGGGCCGGTGGACCGGACTCCGAGAACTTCTCCACGTGCATCTCCAGCGTGATCTCCGTTTGGAACGTGGAACCATATCTTTTTCTTTTTCGATGAGTTGACGTGATGCCCATATCTTGTCTCCACGATTTCTTGGTAGGAATCGAGCAGCTTGGGTCCTGCGAAATTCTCCGTTCCAAAATGGGGTTCGTTCGAGCAGCCAGGCAGGGAGCACATGATAGAGGCAAAGGTGTCCCGATGTTTCGATGAGATGGTGGCTATCGTTTTCTGTGGGAGTCGACCTTGACGATCCGACTACGAACGTGCGAGACGTCGCGCCTTAGCAATCGCTAAACCAACTTCCGAGGGGTTATTGACCACGCCGGAGCTCGATCAACCTGACCACGAGGGCCTGTTTCCTGCGAGCAAACGAAGAACAAGCAAGAAATTGAGATTGCAATCTGGATATTGCGAATATAAGATGAAAGCTTTATTGATCAAGGTGGGGTTCTGTGACGTCTTGGTCTGGTCGTTGGACACAAACGAAGTACGCGAAGTTGCAGCTATGGCGAACTTTTAATCTAAACAAAACCCAAAGTCTAAACGACGCCCTAAGGGCTGTATATATGGAGGAAGAGAGGGGAATTTCGTGGCCCTTGAGGGTGGGGTCCGAAACCAACCCTAACTCTTGTTTCCCCACACATACGGACTCTAAAAATAGCCTATACTTAAGTATTTCGAAATTACATGGGCCTGGCCCATTAATAAGGTGACGCAGCACCTAGAATAGCCTATGGACGAATATTATGAAGTGGCATCTTGTATATTTCGTCCATGGCTTCATGCACTCCTTATGGCGGCTTCAAAGTCCTGAAATCATCACTTGTAACTCCGTTGTTGATCCCCTTGCGCATGCCATCAACTTCATGCGTGTTCTTGCTCCAATGTTCATCCTTCTCCAAGCTAGACCCTTCATTTGAAAGCAAAACAAATGTATCCAATTTAGGCAGCATCATAATCTCATGAACATTAGAATCATTACCAAGAAACGAAAGTACCTGGTAATTTAATTGGCGTGCGCGAGCTCTAGTAATTGGTCCAGTATATGTAACAGTAGGGGCTGTGGGTGTAACAATGGTATTGATGTCCTCATCATCCTCCCCTTCTTGAAATGAAGTCGTCCTCGACGGAAGCTCATCTTCCTCACCCAAATAAGGCTTCAAATCTGCAATGTTAAAAGTGGGACTAACCCCAAAATCTGCAGGTAGCTCAAGTTTATATGCATTATCATTTATTTTCTCTAAAACCTTAAAAGGACCATCAGCACGTGGCATTAACTTTGATTTGCGCAGATTAGGAAATCTATCTTTACGCAAATGTAACCAAACAAGATCTCCAGGTGCAAACACAACATGTTTTCTACCCTTATCTCCAGCAAGTTTATATTTAGCATTCATACGCTCAATGTTTTCCTTAGTTAACTCATGCATTTTTAAAATCAATTCAGAACGTTCTTTAGCATCAAAATTAACCTTCTCCGAAGATGGAAGAGGCAACAAATCAATAGGTGCACGAGGTAGGAAACCATACACAATTTCAAAAGGGCACATCTTAGTAGTAGAATGCAATGAACGATTATAAGCAAATTCAATATGAGGCAAGCATTTTTCCCACATTTTCTTGTTATTCTTCAAAACAGCCCTAAGCATAGTAGACAATGTTCTATTGACTACTTCAGTTTGTCCATCAGTTTGGGGGTGACAAGTAGTACTAAAAAGCAGCTTAGTCCCCAACTTAGCCCATAAACATCTCCAAAAGTGGCTAAGAAATTTAGTATCACGATCTGAAACAATAGTATTTGGCACACCATGTAAGCAAATAATTTCACGAAAGAACAAATCAGCAACATTAACAGCATCATTGCTTTTATGACATGGTATAAAGTGTGCCATTTTCGAGAACCTATCCGCGACAACAAATATGCTATCCCTCCCCTTCTTTGTTCTAGGTAAACCTAAAACAAAGTCCATAGATATATCCTCCCAAGGAACACTAGGTACAGGCAAAGGCATATATAAACCATGAGGATTGAGTCGTGACTTAGCTCTTTGACATGTAGTGCAGCGAGCAACAAAACGCTCAACATCCCGTCTCATCTTTGGCCAAAAGAAATGTGTAGCAAGTATATCCTCCGTCTTCTTGACGCCAAAGTGTCCCATTAATTCTCCTCCATGCGCCTCCTGCAACAACAAAAGACGAACGGAGCTAGCTGGAATGCATAGCTTGTTAGCACGAAACACAAATCCATCGTTAAGAACGAACTTGTTCCAAGTTCTCCCTTCCTTACAATTCTGCAATACATCTTTAAATTCAGCATCATTAACATATTGATCCTTGATGGTCTCCAAACCAAATATTTTAAAGTCAAGTTGTGAAAGCATAGTATAACGACGAGACAAGGCATCAGCAATAACATTTTCTTTACCCTTCTTGTGTTTAATCACATAAGGGAAAGTCTCAATGAATTCAACCCATTTAGCGTGTCGACGGTTCAGTTTTGCTTGACTTTTAATGTGTTTCAAAGATTCATGATCAGAATGTATAACAAATTCCTTGGGCCATAAATAATGTTGCCATGTTTCTAAGGTCCGAACAAGAGCATATAATTCTTTATCATAAGTAGAATAGTTCAGACTAGGCCCACTCAATTTTTCAGAAAAGTATGCAACAGGTTTTCCATCTTGTAATAACACACCTCCTAATCCAATTCCACTAGCATCACATTCAAGCTCAAAAGTCTTATTGAAATTAGGAAGTTGGAGTAAAGGAGCATGTGTCAACTTATCTTTCAATACCGTGAAGGCTTCTTCCTGTGCGGTACCCCAAACAAAAGGTACATCCTTCTTTGTAAGCTCGTTGAGAGGTGCAGCAATGGTGCTGAAATCTCTCACAAAACGCCTATAGAAACCAGCGAGGCCAAGGAAACTCCTCACTTGTGTGACCGTTTTGGGCTGCGGCCAACTCTCAATAGCTTCAATCTTGGCTTTATCAACTTCAATTCCCTGTGGAGTAACAATATAGCCAAGAAAAGATACTCGGTCGGTGCAAAAGGTGCACTTTCCAAGGTTACCAAACAAACGTGCATCACGTAGAGCAATAAAAACAGCACGTAAATGTTCCAAATGTTCCTCCAAAGATTTGCTATAAATCAATATGTCATCAAAGTAAACTACCACAAATCGTCCAATGAAAGCACGTAAAACTTCGTTCATTAACCTCATGAAAGTACTAGGTGCATTAGTTAACCCAAAAGGCATGACTAACCACTCATATAATCCAAACTTAGTTTTAAATGCTGTTTTCCATTCATCTCCCAATTTCATACGAATTTGATGGTAACCACTACGCAAATCAACTTTGGAGAATATTGTAGAGCCACTCAATTCATCAAGCATATCATCTAGCCTAGGAATAGGATGACGATAACGAATAGTAATATTATTAATGCCTCTACAATCAACGCACATACGCGACGTACCATCCTTTTTCGGCACTAAAATGATAGGAACAGCACAAGGACTAAGGGATTCGCGTATATAACCTTTGTCGAGCAGTTCTTGTACTTGACGCATAATCTCCTTCGTCTCCTCTGGATTGGTACGGTATGGTGCACGGTTGGGTAATGATGCACCGGGAATTAAGTCAATTTGATGCTCAATCCCGCGAATAGGTGGTAATCCCGGTGGCACGTCTTGTGGAAAGACGTCGGCGAACTCCTGCAAAATGTTAGTGACAGCAGGAGGCAAAGAGGAAGGCACGTCCTCGAATGAAAATAATGCCTCTTTGCACACAAAAGCATAGCAAAAAGATTTGCTAAAATCTAGATCATCAATATCAGATTTGGTGGCAAGTAAACATGCACTTTTCAATTTAATTTCAGAAGCAACACTAGATTGTTTATTATTATTAGGCTGCATTTGTTGCTCAAATTCTTTTGCCACAATCTGATTTTCACTCTTAGTTTTCTCCTGTTTTGCTTTATTAGCTCTATTAATATCATCTTTCAAAATGGAATCAGGAGTCATAGGAAGCAAAGTAATATTTTTATCCTTATGAACAAGAGTATACTGATTGTTTCTACCATGGTGAATAGAATTTTTATCAAATTGCCATGGTCTACCAAGTAATAAGGAACATGCTTGCATCGGTACCACATCACAATCAACATAATCAGCATATGTAGAGATACTAAAATGCACACGAACAGTACGTGTTACCTTAACCTTGCCGCTGTTGTTGAACCATTGGATGTAGTAAGGATGTGGATGTGGTCTGGTGGTGAGAGATAGCTTCTCCACCATATCGATGCTAGCCAAGTTGTTGCAACTCCCTCCATCTATGATCACGCGAACAGAACGTTCCTTCACAACTCCCTTTGTATGGAACAAATTATGCCTCTGATTTTGCTCAGCTTGTGTAACCTGCACACTCAAAACACGTTGAGCAACTAAACATTCATACCTGTCAGCATCTTCAGGAGCCATGTATTGCGTCTCATGATCAGAATCGTCTCCACCGTGTTCGTCACGTGTAATAAGAGCCAAAGTCTCCTCATCATAGTCACTAGCGGACTCATACCCACCATCCTCAGTAACAATCATCACACGCTTAGATGGGCATTCTCTCGCATAATGACCTCCACCCTTGCAACGTCGACAAATAATATCATGTGTTTGCCCTGTTGATGCCATGGATGAAGAAGAGCTCTTTGCAGGCCCAGAAGGTGTGCTCTTGACAGATAGTGGTGATTGTGCCTGCTTTATTGTATCACGGTTGGAGGTGGCAGCCGACGGAGGCGCCGGTGTAGCAGAACGTGTGGAAGTAGATGATGCACGTGGTGTCCATGAAGAAGGTCGACCTGCAGAAAAGTTAGTCCGCGCCAATGCCTGTCGATCCTGCACTTCACGTTCAGCTTTACAAGCAAGATGGAATAAACGAGTGATATTAGTATACTCCTTATACTCTAGAATCGTCTGAATCTCTCTATTTAATCCACCCATAAAACGTGCAAGCATAGCTTCATTCTCCTCAACAATACCACATCTAATCATGCCAGTTTGTAATTCCTGATAATATTCTTCTACAGAATTTTTTCCCTGTCTTAAGCGCTGCAATTTTTGAAGTAATTCACGTTGATAATATGGTGGAACCCAACGAGTACGCATAGCAGTTTTCAAAGCAGCCCAAGTAGCAGGAATGGGATATAATCTACAATGCTCAGACCACCAAACACATGCAAAACTAGTGAATGCACAAACAGCAGCAGGAACACGTCTCTCCTCGGGATATTGTAAACATGTAAATCGTTGTTCAGTTTCTAACTCCCAAGTAAGATATATATCAGGAACATATCTACCCTCAAATGGTGGAATATTCAATTTTAGTTTAGGGAGATGGTCATGATCTCGTACCTGAGGGTGAGCCCTACCATTGCCATTATTTGCATGTGGACGACCTGATGGTTGCTGTGCTGGTGGTGGCACGTAGTTCTGATTTTGATCAACCTCATCCTCGTAATCGCCAGCAAAATCATCCTCCTCCGCATCAGCAGCAGGAGCCACAGAAGTAGCAACAGCAGCACCAACAGTTTGGCCAGGTGCAAGAGGGAGACGGCTCACTCGGCGGAGGGCTGTTTCACGATGTGTAGGTAGTCGTCGTTGTTGTTGTTGTAGAGGTGCGTTAGGTGCAGCCGGTGGTGGTGGTGGAAGACGCGCGAGCAATTCATTAAACCTGTCATCGAGTTTTGTTTCGAACGTCTTCTCCATGTCATCTATCTTCTCCATGGCCTCTTCAAATCTGTTTAGCACATCCTGCACCTGTCCATTCATCATTTGCTGAAATTTATCATGCAACTCCTGATTCGTCATGTTCTCCCAGTCAGTCTCGTCGGCTTGTGATCCTGCCATGGTTAGCAACAATAGAAAACACACAAGAATATGATCCTACAGAATACTAACAAGAGGTGGTGGTGGCGGGTGTCACAAATCCGTCAAGCAAATCTCAAATTCTTACCAGTTCTTACCCAGCAGCAGGCGGTGATCGGCAACCGTTGTAGTCAAAACTCTCAAAAGCTTGGATAGAGCGATTGCCAGGGAGAGTCAAACGCACGACGTAGAGGTATGTGGAGCTGGGAAGGCTTATAGTATGGTAGCAAAAAGGGTCAGCAATAATCAATTCAGAGATGCAAAGTTGAATAAACGCTCAACGACGGTACTGTGCTGGTCCTAGGCTAGACCGTGCTAGAGACGCGAGCCTAGAACACTAACAAAATCACGGCGCTGCACGTAAATAAGGGAAAAGCACACTCTGGAACTTTTTTTTTTCGCTTTTTTTTTGCGCTCCTCCTTTTTTTTGCGAAAAATCACTATAATGGCGAGTGTCTCAAAACTCTTCCCTCGTCAAACTGATAGGATGGGCACGAAAAATTTTTTTCCACTTTTTTTTTCCGGAAATCAGGGCAGCGACGACGAAAAAGTGCGACAAAAAATCACTATGATGGCACGTGGCTCAAAAGACTCAGAAAAGCCTAAAAATAGGATAGGGAAAAAAAAATTTGCCCGTGAAAATTTTGGCCTAAAAACTGCCCGGGGGTCTCCAGACTTTTTTTTTGTTTTTTTTTTCCGAGACCTACGCAGGCAAGGAAACACGAATCGGAATTGAGATTGATCTCAAAAATAAACCTAATATGAGAAGAACTCGGATTGGTGGTGGATATATGGTTGTGGTATATGGCAGCGGTGGTGGTATATGGTAGCGGTGGTGGTATATGGATAGAGATTGATGGTGGTATATGGATACGGATTGGTAGTGGTATATGGATAAGGATTCAGAGCGGTGGCGGATAAGCAAAAGTGGTAGATGGGCGATGATGATGGTGCGGCGGCGGCGTGACAACTTATGACCAGAACTCGAAACTCTAAAAGACTAGACTCTAAGACCAGCAACTTGACACGACGATGCAACCACAAATTCAACAAAGCAAAAACCCTAAAAAGATTATGCAAAGGCTCAGATTGGTTCGGATATGATGAACTAACCCTAATTTTTTTTGTGTGGCTTTTTCGTGGACTGTAGGTATGAAGAACAGACTCGATCTAATCTACGAAAAACTGTAAAATCTCACCGAGCAACCTGGAAATCTGATACCACTTGATAGAGGCAAAGGTGTCCCGATGTTTCGATGAGATGGTGGCTATCGTTTTCTGTGGGAGTCGACCTTGACGATCCGACTACGAACGTGCGAGACGTCGCGCCTTAGCAATCGCTAAACCAACTTCCGAGGGGTTATTGACCACGCCGGAGCTCGATCAACCTGACCACGAGGGCCTGTTTCCTGCGAGCAAACGAAGAACAAGCAAGAAATTGAGATTGCAATCTGGATATTGCGAATATAAGATGAAAGCTTTATTGATCAAGGTGGGGTTCTGTGACGTCTTGGTCTGGTCGTTGGACACAAACGAAGTACGCGAAGTTGCAGCTATGGCGAACTTTTAATCTAAACAAAACCCAAAGTCTAAACGACGCCCTAAGGGCTGTATATATGGAGGAAGAGAGGGGAATTTCGTGGCCCTTGAGGGTGGGGTCCGAAACCAACCCTAACTCTTGTTTCCCCACACATACGGACTCTAAAAATAGCCTATACTTAAGTATTTCGAAATTACATGGGCCTGGCCCATTAATAAGGTGACGCAGCACCTAGAATAGCCTATGGACGAATATTATGAAGTGGCATCTTGTATATTTCGTCCATGGCTTCATGCACTCCTTATGGCGGCTTCAAAGTCCTGAAATCATCACTTGTAACTCCGTTGTTGATCCCCTTGCGCATGCCATCAACTTCATGCGTGTTCTTGCTCCAATGTTCATCCTTCTCCAAGCTAGACCCTTCATTTGAAAGCAAAACAAATGTATCCAATTTAGGCAGCATCATAATCTCATGAACATTAGAATCATTACCAAGAAACGAAAGTACCTGGTAATTTAATTGGCGTGCGCGAGCTCTAGTAATTGGTCCAGTATATGTAACAGTAGGGGCTGTGGGTGTAACAATGGTATTGATGTCCTCATCAGCAAATGAGGTTGTAACAAGAATCGACAAAGTCAAGATAGGAGGTCGTTCAGAAGGCTAAGCCGTTGAGCATCATGCATCGTGTTCCTGCATGGTGGGTCGCTGACCCAAAACAGCTTGAAAAGAAATTCCCAAGATAGTTGTACTACGGCATATGCACTTTTTTCTTTTCTGTTTGATGAGTCATGTGCATCCATTTCAAAGTTGCAGTGTCGTTGCACGCTCCAGCCATCGTTGACTTGGGTTCGGGCGCATGTCTTTGACGGAACCATTCCCGTGTGCATGTACCATCAAGGTCGGAGGGGCGGATCAGCCTGCCTGAGATCCTTTGCATCGTTTCGGATCACCTGGGCAGAAATCACTATAGGGCATCCTCAAAGTGGATCATTAAATCGCCATATGTCTGGACCACACTGTCAGGACACATGCAGTTTGCCGTTAAACACCGTCCCAAATCGGTCCGCGGACCAAGTTCATTTGTCTGTTTTCTTGTAAACCAAAAGCAAAACAGGAAAAGTTTACAGGAGTCTGGACCGTCGTCATGTAGGACTCCAATACCTTGGCCCCATCCAAAACCCCATTTGGACCTCGCATCCTCATCTCTTTGCTCTTTCCCTACATACACTTTCTTCCTACGTCGCTCTATCACCTCGGCCGCCCGGCAAGCCCTTGCAGAACTCGCGTCACATGCGTCGCTCTACCTGGTCACCACGTCATTAGTCCACACCTTTTGTCTGTTCGCCACGCAGTTACCATCCGCCCCTACGGGTGTTACCACGCCCGACAAGTGTTTGGTGAAATGTTTGTGCTAATTTTTTATTTTTTCTTTAAAGTAATGGATTCAGACATGAAGTACATTTACGAGCACTATGTCGAATCGTTCGACGAAGAGGACTATGCTGACGAGAGTACCAAGCACACACCCTTCGATTTGATCGGTCCGACCCTTGTAAGTAGGTACCAGGAAGTTCGTCCTAGTTTTTGGGAAGCTTCAATCTTGTTTTTTTTCTCAAGTTTTTCTGAACCGATTTTTGTTTTTGTTTTTTTATTTTCCTTTTTAAAATGTGTGACATATTTATAAATTTGTTTTTTTAATTCGTAAAATATTCCCAAATTTATGAACTCTTTTAAACTTCATGAATATTTTTTGAAATTTCATTAACTATTTTGAATCCCTGAACTCTTTTTAGTTTTTACTAATTTGTTTCAATTTCTATGAACATTTTTCAAATCTCTGATCTTTTTTTAGTTTTGCTAAACTTTTTGTTGAAATTATTTAAATTTGTGAACCTTTTTAACAAAATTGAACTTTTCTCCAATTCGTGAACTTTTCAAACTCATCAACTTGTTTAAACTCATGAACCTTTCGGAATTTTCATGATTTTTTAAATCCATGAACCTTTTCAAACTCATGAATTTTGTAAAATTTTGTGCTTATTTTCAAACTCACGAACTGTTTTCAAATTTCCGGTTTTTATTCAGATATACCTTTTTTCCCTCAAAAGTCAACGGTAAACAGTCAACAGTTGACCACTCAACCGTGAATGAACAGCGAAGGAAGCGGCGAGCCCACCGAGCGAACGAAGCGGCGACCGTGGAGCGAGCGAGCGTGTTGGGCCGACCCAAGTCCGAGGCTGCGTGAGAGCGCCAGTTCTACAAAGGGGTGCCCGAGGCGCGGTTTAGGAGGACACGTCAAACAGTACATAGCGTGCTTTCAGTTTTTCAGACGCTGGTGTATTATGATTTTGGAAGCTTCTAGTTGGTTTTCTTCCCTTTTTTCAGTTTTCCATCTGGGTTTTTGTTTTCCATTATAATTTTTTCTACTTTTTCCTTTTTTCTTCTGTTTTTTTTATATTTTTGCATTCTTGGAATTTTTTCAAATTCAGGTTTTTTGTCAGATTATTGACTTTCTTAAATTGATTATCTTTTTCAATTTTTTTAGAATGGGTGTTTTTTTTCAAATTCCTGAACTTATATTCAAATTTCATGAACTTTTTTTTACAAATAAGTTAACTCTCCTGAAATTCATGAATATGTTGTCAAATCGATGACCTTTTTCTGGTGGGTGATTTGTTTTCAAATTTGTGAACTGATTTTAAAAATTTAGTGATTTTTTTTCAAATCGGTGAACTTTTTTGAATTTTGTGAACCTTTTCAAATTCATGAATATATTTTCATATCAATGAAACTTTTCTGATAGACGAATGTTTTTCAAATTCATGAAACTTTTAAAAATCGATGATTTTTTAAATGCATGAATACTTTTGCAAATCCATGAAATTTTCTAATACATGAACTATTTTCAAATTTTCGTGAAATTTATCCAATCCAAAAACGTGTTTGGTTGGTGTCCTCAACGTAGCTGGCTATTATCAGCCTATAAACAAATGTTTGGCCCACAACTGTACTGAACAACATGCAAGAAAAAGTACAATCAGCATCCAGGCTCGACCAGGTATGAGCCAGGCGACCGAATTGCCGCGCCTGGACCAGGCTAATGAACGTGCCTACTGCTCTAGCCAGGCTAATGACCATGCAATCTGCTCCAGGCCAGGCTCGTGTTTGCCTTTCCAGGTTACGATCCAAACACTCTCCAGGCAAGACTTAGGTAGACTCCAGGCCGGCAATTTTCCTCCAGGTCTCCAACCAAACAGGCCCTAAGTCCCGGAACATTTTAGAAATGTATGACCTTTTAATCTATAAAAAACAAAGGTTGGTTTTCCCCCTAAACTATTAGAAACTTGTTTTTTATCAGCCATAGAGCAGGTGAACGAGACAACAGGAAGCGCTAATTTGGGTCGCGGCCCGCTAAGATTGTGCATGACCTGGTGCGCTAATTGGTGCCTATTGTGCTGAATAGCAGGTCTCGCAAATATAATTTCTGGTTTGAAGCCCGACACAAATGGTACCGCGAAGACCTTGTTCACACAATACTCCATCCGTTTCTTTTTAGTCTGCATATAAAATTTGGTCAAAGTCAAATTTTGTAAAGTTTGACTAACTTTATATAAAATAATACCAACATCTACAATACAAAAGTTATATGTTATGAAAATTAATTTCATCATGCATATAATAATATTGATTTTATAGTGTGAATGTTGATATCTTTTTCTACAAAAGCTAGTCAAACTTTGAACAAACCTTATATGCAAACTAAAAGAAACGGAGGGAGTATATACATAATCACTTTGGAATTCTGATGGCTCTAAAAGAACTTTTGGTATACAGGAACCTTAGCACTTTTACTAAAAAATAATTGACTGATTTTCATTTGGCTTCAAGCCAAATGTTATGGCCTTTCAACTAAAGGCATAAATCTCAGCACGCTCGGGCATATCTTTCTGGTTTTTCATGGCCAGTTGTCGCACGGTTGTATCATTTGTGGGTTATCGAGTTTTCATTCTCGTTACACCGGATCCGTTTGAGGTATGTGACATGAATGTCTTCTTTTCAATTGGTTTCCTATTTTTCTATACTCTTAGTGGTTGTGCGTCCCAGTCCGGCCTCATCGTCTCTGCCACTGAGAGGAGAGAAGAGATCTACTCGTGATGGATAGAAGCAGGAGATTCAGAGGAAGGGAATGACAAGGGGGTAGCTATCAGGCTCCACTCTGAAGATATCAACACTTGGGCGGGATTCACTTAACGTTAAGGATACAAACTCAAACATCCACTCTCCATCTAACAGATTACAGCTTCCCATACCGCCTCGCACTAGCAGGAGCTTGTAGCCGACATTGATCTTTACTTGGAGGATCCGTGTCAAGGCTCGCGGGCTGTTTACTTTATGGCAAAACCCATTTGCTCCCCCTCTCTTCTTGTTTGTTCCTCTCTTTTTTGTAATGGCTATAAAGCCTTGGATTCTAGAATAAAAAGGTATCATATTTCAACATGCACTTCTATTGGTGGCCGAACCCTAGCATTTATCTCCACAAACTTTCATGTCTCCTGTGATGTCTTGAGTGCATGAGTTGATTCATTTAGTTCAATCCTATTCGTTGGTATTCAGAGCCATCGGTTCTTGAAGGCATGGCAGATATATAAGAGAATAAGGCTGAGTTTCACTTGGTAGAATCCCTTTTCCCATTCTACTCTATGACGGCGATGGGTTCCATAGGAGGTGTTGGCAGTGGTAGAAAGTTTGTGTGCAAGAAGCGGCTCGGGTAGTGGTTCATGAAGAAGCACATTTTCAAGCCTGAGTTGCAGCCTTGTTTTGGTAAAATTTATTGTTGATATTTTTCTTTAATTTCACAATTTGCCAGTCTCATTAATTTGGTTGCAAAGTTCTCTGCTTTGCATAAACCCATACTAGCCATATGGTGGAGGCTACCAATTCCACTACTGTTGCTGAGTTGGAAATGTAATCCTTGCAATTAGAAATTAAAACTCTACATCAGAACAAGGAAGAGGGCATAAGAGACTTCTTAGAGTTCAGTAAATCTATGAAAATAATTTTCTCTGAGGTGTGATACATCCATTTTGCATCACTATTTTTATCATTATAAATTGCTCCTTATTATCAATCTTTGACACATTATAGATTAATTCTATTGGATTTTTCCTCTCAACCTGCATGATTTACCAGAGGGGATTACAGAAAATCTCCAGAAAAGGGGCAAAATAAGGACCCTGAAGATAAATATTTTATGAAGACCAAAAGATAGAGGAAAAAGATAAATGTTATTTCTACGCAGGAAGAGAGCGAGGGGCACTTGTGCCCACTTGGGGAGACCCCTGTGGGACTCAAGCAGGTGTGGCTGCATGGGGCCCACAAGTGGCCTCCTGGACGCCTCTAGTGCTCCATGGCCCTATTTTACCCTAAAACTTTCTCCACGATATTACAGAATTTTCAGGGCACCATTTGCGAGGCGGAACAAAGGCAGATCACTGTTCTAATCCCCGAGTGTTGTTTCTTCGGTATCCTTACCCTCTCAATGGGAGAATTCGAAACCATCGACAACACCAGCACTTCGTTTATCATGAGGATCATGATCATCATCACCAACACCATCATCACCATTGTTAATCTCCAACCCTAGCTTTCAATCTATGAACTATTATTAGGCTTGTTTGGAGGTGAAGAGTATGGGCTTAGGAAAGTTGTGAAACCCAGTGATTGCTCCATGTTGCCTCATCCAACGGCCGCAACTTCGCGTTCCACCTCCATTTGTTGTGTTGGGTTTTGAGCAGACGACGTGATGGGGCTTAATAGTGTGTCACGAAGGAGGAGTAAGAAGCTTGCAGGCTCAGGCTCCTCGGAGGAGTTGGATGGCTGACAAAGCTAGAGGGGAGGAGTGTGCAACCTGTAGTGTACGAGGAGCGGAGTCTAGGCACCCATGACAGTGCAAGAGTCATGGAGGGTAATGATGTCGGGAAGGCCGCAACTTGCATTTGAAGACCAGGTCGCTCTGACAAGTGGACGGTGGAGTTTGGTAGCGCTTGGGTAGGGGAATAATGCTGGGAGTGAGAACGTGTTGGGCGCTGTCTCGAGGTCACTTAGCGGTGTCATTTTTTTATAAGAATGCCCAACTCTGCCTCGTTCGATTTCCTGGAGGGAGGTTTGCGTAGCTTCTCATTTTCGCACTATGGGGGTCGGCCACTCCATGAAATCGGCTTCATGGAGTTCGACAGGTCAAATCAACTCTGCCTGTGAAGACGATGAAGACTATGCCCGAGAGCTCCCGCACATCCCTTAAATCAAGAAAAATGCTGCTAGCACTGCTTCTAGCTACTCTTCCGTATGATCTTCGGACGCCTAATTCTTTAGTTTTAATTTCTCTTTTGGCTACTCCAAAACTATCCATTTCCCGTGATTTCTTCAATTCCACTGTTTTGTATTCCATTGGTGCAAACGGGCCCTCGGAGTTAGGATGTAAGTGGTCTATCCAATGGGTAATGCGGCAATAACCGCTTCAGCTGCATGCAAGTTATGCAAGATTCTATGGCAACTACTTAGGATGTGTTTGGTAGGCTGCATAAAGCCCAACCAGACCCGCGCAATATAAAATGAATTGTTTGGTTGCCAGGGTCGCATGAAAATGTTGTCTTGCACAAACATTAAAGCACCTCTAGGTCCGGCTCAAGGGGAATGGCTAAATTGGCCGTTTTTTCACAGCCACGCCCAAGCGACGCAACTCGAGGCATGTGGGGCGGCGGAGGCTGCAAGCAAGGGGGCAGTTTCAAGACGTCGCGCTGTTTCCCGAAGCGCCAACATAATTACCATCACCTCTCCACCACCTCTTGTCTGTCTTCCCACTCTCACACCGGTGACAGCGAACAATGGAGCGACTAACTGCAAGGCGAGCACTAGCTTCACCACCGCATCGACATGAGTTCGGCAATGGAGGTAAGCCCTTTTCCCCCTCTTTCGATTTCCAGATTTGATTCACACTTTCGATTGGATTTCCGCATTTGATTCAAGCATTAGGGATCGGGTTGAACGTGGGGGTTTGAAAGGGGATTTCCCACCACATTATGTATTTAGTCAGTACTGATGGATTTTAGGGTTCATATGGGGATTTTGAGTGCAAGGGGGTTAGGGGATGGGGTAAATCAACCTTACAAGCCCCGTACATCCTAGTCGTGGCGACCCAGGAGGTACTTGGAGCGGCGGGGGCCATAGCCTTGTTGTCGTCCACCTCCAGCTCGACCACATTTACCATCATTTCTCCTCACCGTCTTTGTCCAGAACGATGGGCTTTCACGGTCGCTTGGCGCCGGCTCCCTGACCACCAGCTCCACTGCTTTGTGGTCGTCCCCCGGCGCCACCGCGACTGCCGGTTGGGCATGAGGAGGCCTGACGAGCGTGTACTATGCCCATCTGGCTCTCTGACTAGGATCGCCAGACTCGTGGCCATTTAAGAATATGTTTAATTATGTGGCACCATGTTGAACTTGTGCTATCTATGTTGTGCTTGCTAAAGTGTCGGTAAGCTCACCACTCTGAAAGGAGATTATCATACAACATGTGTTGCATCTAACCAAACAGTCTAACTCACGTTTCTGCCTAAACAAGCCCGCTACCGAACAACATGACTTGTGTTTCTTCGCAGCCAGGCTGGGGTATGCAGGCAACCAAACGATATATATATATATATATATATATATATATATGATGTTTTCATCTTGCATTTGCTCAATTGGCTCAACTGGGATAAGTATGCAAAGTGGAAAAAATAGATGCATGCAACCAAACACATCATTAATGTGTTTGGCAGTTAAATGGTGTCGTGATGCCCACAACGTTCTATGCTCTCATCGACTTTATGCCCGGCCGTGACTTACGTTTCACCAACGTCGACTTCTTGGAGTGACACACACATAGATGATGTTAATAACATGCAGTTAAGCAATATAATTTGAGCTTATTACAATACAGTTCCGGTGAAAGAAATTTAAACCATTCCAATACACATGGAAATAATAAAGCAAGGACTATTAGTGTCAACATCCCTCTATTTAAGTTCAAAAAAGCATTAGTCTAGTTAGTAACATAAGCTGCATAAAAGAAGAGTATGCATTTAGTGCCTTGAACGGCTCCAATTGTGCTTCAAAGAATTTCCTTTACCAGAACAACTCCAACATGGCATGCGTATATTCCATATGAAAATTGGTTTATTGACATCATAACTATAAGGATGGTAAAGAGACATGTTAGCACCATGTGTCCAGAGAGATCATCATGTTTTCATGTGGATTGTGTTCATGTGAACATGAAAATTCATTAGATATGGAATTGGACTTGAGAAATAGAATTGTACAAGTTATAACATGATAACAACAAATCTCTCACAACATTGAGAACCTGTCCAAGACATTAGTTTAAGCAAATACCCTAAAAATTCAGTCACTCCTGAACCTATCTTGATTTTATTAATGCAAGTACCAGTTGTGCACATGTTTGTGACCAAGCTAGTAAAAAACGGAGGCTATAACACATGGAATCAAAGGCCACAACACATGGAATCCAATGCCATAATTTGCAATCTGCTGCAATATCAAGTCTGAGAAAAGGAAACACAATGCTACTCCCTCTTTAACTTATGAGCCGTTCGGAAGCTCTCCAGCTCCACGCTCCGCCGGATCCGTGTGAGGAGCTGGGCCGAACGCCTCGGCTCCATGGAGCCAGCTCCACGAAACGGGGACTCACCTTAGCGCAAATCGGTGGAGCGAGGGAAGTTCAGCTCCGCGAAGCCCAAACCATGGAGTTCGTCCAAATTACGTAGGGATTGCCACCGCTAAGTTGGTACCGATTCGATTCATTTTCTCCCGAGCTGTTGTACGAACCAGCCAGAAGTGCTAGCCCATGCAAAGCTAAAAAAAAGTAATACAGAGCAGCCCATGCAGCGTTGGAGAAGCCGGCTACACCCTCTGAACGCGCGCAGCTCCTCGCGAGAAGCTGGAAGCTGGCGCATGAAGCTGGAGTTGTGGATTTGCTGAAGCTAGAGAGCTTCCGAACAGAGCCTTAGTGTAAGTTGTTTTTGACACTAGTGTAGTATCAAAAAATGTTTTATATTAAGTTACAGAGAGTGTACTTATTTAATTAGTATTTGTCTGTTTGCTCGTTCAACCTCTTGAAAAGGGATGGCATGCGAATCCCTAATGTGATATATATTTTTGTCTCGTGGTGATTCTCTCTATCTATACATGTTCGGCTCTTAATTTAATTTGTAATGAAGGTAAGAATGCTGCGAGGGCTTTTCAACCGCGCACTCAAATAAACTGCATCTAAAAGCATCTACAACTAGGATTGTCTAATTTCAACTATAAAAACATTTGTGGGCGCATCTGGTCAGTGCTCGGGCTCATTCATTTTAAGTCTCTATTTGTAAATGTATGCAACCATGTTTCTACTTAATACTTTGTTTTCAAATTATCCAGTCAAATGCATGTGATTGATGATGACGAATTTAAAAAAAAAAGATGGTCCAGTGTGGGGCGCATTCTACATGAAGAACTGCCCTGACATGCCTGTCATCGCCATATCCTCCCATATATGATGTTGATATGGGGATTTGCGGATAAACCAATCATATGGGAACAAAGTAAGAGTCCGGTTGGATTGCTTTTTTCATCTCTCTTATATCCGGACAATGAACGGATCATCCGTCCGGATGTTAGGAGAAGATATGAATGGTGCGATTATAGAGCTCTCTAGCTCAATCCATGGAAAATGCAGATGTCTCCAACACCCCTCGGCCTTAGAGTATGTTACACAAAATGGATATGCATGTCCCGTCGTAGATCTATTTGCATTTCATATCTGAAAACTCTATTTGCACTTCTGCTGCTCCTTCTAGAGGATACAAGGCAGACGTGCACCACACGTACCGGTATGCGGCCTTCAGTTCAGGTCGTTGTATGGACTCTACTACCTCCGTCTTGGTTTATTGTTCCTTTTCGTATTTTGTGTTAAAATTTGACCATAGATTTAACAGACAAAATGTTGATGCATGTCATAAAAAAATATATCGTTAGATTTGTATGTAAACATAGTTTTCAATGATACTATTTTTTGTGACATGCATTAGCATTTCATTAATTAAATTCATGGTCAAAATTTGACACAAAATACTGAAAGGACCAATGAACTAGGATAGAGATAGTACGTCAGGTTGTGGTCGAGCATTGATGGAAACATCGGAATTAAACGTCAGTGGGCCGTTGATTGCACGCTCAGTGCCGACGGATCGTTGTACTTGCGCACGCATACCTATCATGTTTGTGTCTGGATGAATAAAGCGTGCATGTAGGTGAATGCAACACGGATCCAACCCGATGGGGCTCCATCACCAAACTGCTTAGGGCATCTCCAGCCGTTGGCCCTTCAGGGGGCGTCTAAAAGCGCCGCCTGGGGGTGAGCCGGCGCAAAAAATGGCCCTAGGGGCGAGTCGGTCCCCAGCCGTCGGTCCCCAGGGCCGGCTCCAGGCGCGTATTAAAAAAAAGGACCGTTCGGCGAAGTTATGATAAAAACTAGTTAAATTTCGGCCAAACATGGCAAATTTCGGTGAAATTCACGCATTTTCATTACATTTTAACCTAATCTAAAAAAGAAAAGGGCTGAAGTCGTCGTCGCCGTCGCCGCCATCGTCGTCATCGGCCTTCTCCTCCTTGACGCGGGCGCCCCTGCTAGACCCCTGCCCGGCGTCACCATGGCGGACTGGCGGCGGCGCGTCGTCGTCGTCGTCGCTGTCGCATAAGACGACGACCCCGTCTTCAACGCGGCCGCGTCGGCGCTCCTCGAAGCGGCGCAGGGCGGCGTGCTGGCGCTCCTTCTCCTTCTCCCGGCGCGCCTTCTCCATCTCAATGGAGTCCTGGCGCGCCCATTCTAGGGCCGCGTCGTCGTCGTCCGCCTCCACCGGCGCCAGCCCCGGCTCCGTCTTCACCGGCGCCAGCCCTGGCTCCGTCTTCAGCTTGACGAAGCGCGGAGGAGCCGACGAGGAGGGGGCGCGCCGGCCACCCTCGTTGATGACGACGCCGACGCTGCGAGTGCGCCGACCGATTGGCGTCTCCGCCGCGGGCTCGGCCTTGACGCCGAGAAGCACCGGAGAACCGGAGGAGTGGGAAGATGAGCGAGAGGAGGAAGACGAGGAGGAGGCGAACCTCCTTGGCGCCCATGCGCGTCGGTGTTGCGACGGGGCGGCCCCCGTCGCAGGATAGGTCAACGGCGGGTTGTTGCCGTCGTCGAGGTGCGTCCGCACGCCCTCTAGCGTGCGGCCCAGGATGCCCCACCACAGGTGGCGCCCCATGCTGTTCTTCACACCGCCGACCACCGGCGCGTCGTTGGTGGAGGCTAGGTGCTGCTGCTGGCGGTGCTGAAAGTACGCTGCCCAAGCCGCCTGATTGCCGGCGGCGTACTAGGGGAGGGAGCGCTCGTCGTCGGTCAGGGAGGCGCGCGCGACCTCGACCTCCTCGGCGAAGTACGTGGGCTTCGCCATGGTGTCGGGTAACGGGGGAACGTGCACTCCCCCGTCGCTGAGCCGCCACCCCGTCGGCCCGGCGCGCATGTCCGGCGACGCCGGGATGTTCGCCTGGAATAGGAGCCAGGACTCCTGTTCGCGGAGCGAACGCCAGCCGAAGCCGTTCGCCGCCGCCTCGTCTCCGGGGAAGCGCTCTGCCATGGCGACGGGCTCGGCGGTGGTAGAGAGGGAGAGAGAGGGGCTGCCGGTGGCGCTCGGGAGAGGAAGACGGAGACGGAGAGAGAGAGGCTGGGCGGCGGCGAGGGGCGAGTCTGGTGTGGGCACCGGCGAGAACCGCCGGCTTTTATAGCCGCTCCGCGCCGTGTGTACGCGCGCGAGGGAGGGGAGGCGTCGGTGCGCCGTCCCGAGACGCGCCGCCCGTGAGGAATCAATGGCAAGGTTGACCGGCGGCAGTATTGCCATTGTTCCCCGCGGGAACCGAGGCAGTTGGGGGGAAGACGAGCCGCCGTGTCCCTGACGCGGCTGGCCCGCGGCTTTTTCGCGCCAAAACAGCTCGCCCCGGCGCCCCAGCGCGTCGGGTTCGGCCTGGGTCCGCCGGCGCTGTTTTCGGCCCAGGCCGGCGAAAATCGGACTCCTGAGACGCGACTGAGCCGTTTTTTCGGCGCCGGTGCAAAAAAAAAAACGCCTGAGAAGGCCTTTCTGAAGACGCGGCTGAAGATGCCCTTACACGAGACATGCACTAATGCACTGGATAATTGAGCAGCCGCTGCAGCCACACTGCGCGTGCTACGCTAGCATCATTGCACTATTGTGTACTATAACCATTTCTTTTGTTGCGGGAATACAAAGCCAACGTTATTTGTACATGTAGATGCACGAGTGTCTCAATTGCGTTAAGAAAAAAAAATGTGATGCTCTCTCAGTCCCATAATATAATAATGTTTTGAAGCTAAAACAACTAGAAAAAAATTCTTATATTATAGGACGGATGAAGTGCAAGATAATTGGGGTAAATGAGAGATTGATAGTACCACACAAATACAAATATGTACGACTCTATACCGATATCTAGATGCATTTGTGAGAAATTCAACATACATATAGTCGCTAATTAGGTAGCAGTGGATAATGTATAGTTGATAAAGATGATTTCCTTCTTTTTGTGATGGTGTAGAGAAAGATGTTGACGCTTAACCATTCATTTCTCAATCAATATTCACAATGATTCTGTTTTGTCGACCAGCAAATGACATATTAAGTTCACGCCGCACCCTATATAAAACAATTATAGATTTACCTAAATGATAAATGTCACATGTCAAATGCGTGCTACTCTAGCCCTGACATTTTTCAATCACGATTCCAGTAACGTAAGGATGGCAATTTTCAGTAACACACGGCAAGTTTGTGTCAAAACTAAACTGAACCATGAAAGTTGCCATGCTTGGCAAATAAAGTTGTCATCCTTGTGTCACTGAGCTTGTCATCGAAAACATTCCGAGTTGCCATATGCTTGTACCAAATGTTCGGTACCTGGTCCTAAATTTATTACTACACCCTCCGTCCTACTCTCTCCATATAAAAATATAAAACATTTTTGTAGGCTAGTTTAGTCTAAAAACGTCTTATATTTAGATACAAAGGTTGTACTATATAAGATGTTGTTATATTGGTTACGATAACCTCGTATATTATGAAATGGAGGGAGTAGTTTAGTACCATAATATAAGGTGTATTAATTTTTGAAAAAAAAACTCCTCTATGTTTTATCATGTTTATAGAGAAATGTTCGTAACTATGATGCCAGATCGGTATAATTACGTTCATCATAGAACATATATTTTCATGCTTATTTGTTTGGTATTGTACTCCCCCGTTCCTAAGTATATGCTGTTTGAACTACCAAAACGTTGTATATTAAAAAACGGAGGGAGTATAATATGTTAATATGGTTTTCTATAAACTAGGCCAAACATAAAATGTATGAATTTTACAAAATATTTATGTTTAAGAACAGGTGGAGTACTGACTAAGTTACATTCAAATTAAGTAATTATTATGGGTCAAAGAAGTTTGAAAGGGATAGCTTGGCACCGTCCGCGTTGTAGAAAGTACGCAAGCTATTGGTTAGTACAGATTCAGCAGTGGCCCGCACAGACTTCCCAACCAAGCTACGTAACATCGGCTGGCGAGCGGCGAACCAAACTTGTGGCACCAGCTCTTTTCAGCCTTTAGCTCGTAACCGTTACTTCCGTTATATAGTAGTTGGTTGTCCTGGAAAGCGTAAAGCCGCAGGCAGAGTTCTGCTGTGAAAGGCACCTGCCGCGTGCTGCGGCAGCTGGTAAATAAGTACTACGACACATAAGAGAACTGTAGAGAATGATTTGGTGCATCGATAATTGATTGATTGTGCATTAGGCACATATATATAGGTATAAGGGGTGCGACTGGTGTCTTGTCTCCCAAGATACAAGTAAATACAGAGGGAGAGAGACACTACAGGTGTGGCATACAAAACTCAGACCTACGTACATGTACACACGTTCAACACCTCCCGTAGTTGAAGCGTCGCCGGTGACGCAGAGACTGGACCGAAAGCCCTCGAACATCGAGGCGGGTAGTCCCTTCGTCATGACATCGGCGAACTGCTGATCGGTGGGCACATGTAGAACTCGAAGACGACCAAGTGCGATGTGCTCCCTGGCGAAGTGAATGTAGAGCTCAATATGCTTCGTCTGTCGATGATGGACGGGGTTGGCAGCGAGGTACACTGCGGAGACGTTGTCGCAGTAGACAAGCGTAGCCTTGATGACCTCACATAGCAACTCCTGAAGTAGCTGTCGTAGCCAAGAGCACTCTGCGACGGCGTTGGCCACTGCCCTGTACTCAGCCTCGGCGCTCGATCGTGAGACCGTGGGTTGTCGTTTAGACGACCACGAAATCAGAGAGGGCCCGAGGTAAACGTAGTAGCCGGAAGTGGAGCGTCGAGTGTCGGACACCCAGCCCAGTCGGCGTCGGAGTAGGCGACAAGGCTAGTATCGGGTGATGCCGTCAGGGTGAGACCCATAGCTGTGGTGCCACGTATGTACCGAAGAATACGTTTCACGAGAGCCCAATGAGTATCACGAGGAGCATGCATATGAAGGCACACCTACTGGACAGCATACTGAATGTCCGGGCGCGTCAGCGTGAGGTACTGAAGAGCACCGATGATGGAGCGGTAGAAGGGAGCGTCGGACGCCGGAGAACCCTCGACGGCGGACACCTTAGCCTTCGTGTCGACATGCGTAGATGCAGTTACATGCCCGCTCTCTCTAGAAGCTCGGAGGCATACTTTTGCTGGTGCAGAAAGAAGCCAGTAGCCCGACACACAACCTCGATGCCAAGGAAGTAGTGGAGAGCCCCCAAGTCCTTGAGGGCGAACTCGGTGCCGAGGCGAGCTGTGATCTACTGAAGGAGCGCTGGCGAGGATGCAGTCAGGATGATATCATCGACGTAGAGGAGGAGGTACGCGGTGGCGATGCCTTGGTGATAAGCAAACATGAGGCATCGGACCGTGTGGACCGGAACCCCTGTTGTTGAAAGAAGGCCGTGATCCACTGGTACCAGGCCCGAGGCGCCTGCTTCAACCCGTAGAGAGAACGGGAGAGCAAGCACACGTGATCCGGATAGTCGGTGTCGATGAAACCAATAGGCTGCTGACAGAAGACCTGCTCATCGAGATGGCCATGCAAGAAAGCATTGGACACATCGAGCTGGTGAACTGGCCAGGCGCGAGAAACAACAAGCTGGAGGACTGCGCGAATCGTGCCCGGTTTGACAACTGGGGTGAAGGTGTCGGTGAAGTCCACTCCGGCACGCTGGCGGAAGCCGCGCACCACCCAACGCGTGTTGTAGCGCTCGAGAGAGCCGTCGGGGCAAGCCTTGTGGCGGAAGACCCACTTGCCAGTGATGACATTGGCATGGGGAGGTCGTGGGACAAGCTGCCACGTACGGTTGCGCTGCAAGGCGTCAAACTCCTCATGCATTGCAGCTAGCCAGTTCAGATCCCGAAGGGCTACGTGAGCGGAGGTGGGGAGCGGGCATGGTGCCGAGGTAGATGCAGCACACGCGTACTCATGGGATGTGTAGCGCGTGCTAGGACGAAATGTCCTAGTGCGAGCCCGAGTGATCACACCGGCGGCGCCAGGGGCAACCGAGGGGGCCGCGGCGACGGGGGCGGCCAAGGGGGCCGCAACGACGGGGGTGGCCAGGGAGGCCGCCGAGGGGGCCACGACGACAGGACCACCGGGAGGACCACCGAGGGGGCTGCGGCCGGCGCGTGGAGCGCGAGCAAGGCCGAGCCCGGTGCGTGGCTAGGTGGTTCGCCAGAGGTGGAGGCAAGCGCGAACCGCGCCGCGGGAGACACTGAGGGTGACGGTACCTGCTGAAACGGGAACACCAGCTCATCAAAGTACACATGTCACGAAGTGAAAACGCGGTGGGACACTGGATCATAGCACCGGTAACCTTTGGTGTTGGGAGGATAACCAAGGAAGATGCAAGGAAGCGACCGGGGAGCGAGTTTGTGAGGAGCAGTGGACGCGGTGCTTGGATAACAGAGACACCCGAAAATGCGAAGACCATCATAAGATGGAGCCACACCAAAGAGGAGCTAGTGAGGAGCGTAGTTCCAGCGTGAACGACACAGGCAAATGTTAATGATGAGGCTGGCGGTCGCGAGCGCATCCGTCCAGAACCGAGGAGGCACGCAAGAATGGAAGAGCAACATGCGGACACCGTCATTAAGAGTGCGAATGACGCGCTCAACGCGACCATTCTGCTGTGACGTGTAGGGGCAAGTGAGTCGAAAGATAGTGTCGTGGGACGCAAGGAGATTGCGGACAACGACGTTGTCAAACTCTTTGTCGTTGTTAGTTTGCAAGGCAAGAATAGGACGACCGAACTAAGTGGTGACATATGAATAAAATGCGGTGAGTGTGGCGAGAGCGTCGGACTTGCGACGGAGAGGAAATGTCCACACATAATGAGAAAAATCATCCAATATCAGCAAATACTATAAATAACCCGTATTGCTCGTAACCGGGGACGTCCAAACATCACTATGCAATAACTGGAACATGAAAGTGGAAATGTTGGTAGACTCGCTAAAGGGGAGATGAACGTTCTTGCCAAGATGGCAGGCCTCACAAATGTGGTCGTCGACCTTATTACATGAGAAAGAAAAACTCTGAAGAATCTGACGCATAACTGTGGAGTTGGGATGACCGAGGCGGGCGTGCCAAAGATCGACACTAGAGACGAGGGCGGCGGGACGGGTGGTGGTGGCGCCGGAGGGATGCACTGGGTAAAGCTCGTCCGGGCTGTCACATCGGTGGAGTACCATCCGTGTATGGGCGTCCTTCACAGAAAAGCAGATATCGTTAAATTCAACAATGATAGGATTGGTAACTAAGTCAGGAGACACAAGAACATTAGACATGTTAACTGGAGTAGAAGTAGAAGGAAACAACATATGACCGACATGTGCAATGGGTAGAGAGGAATCGTTACGAACGGTGATGCGAGTGGGAGTATGAACAGGAGTGACGGATGTGAGGTTACCGAGATGAGCAATCATGTGAGCGCTGGCGCCCGAGTCCATGTACCAGTCACTACCGCCACCGTAGGAACTTGGTGACGGAGCGGAGTGCAGAGCAGCGAGAAGGGCCGGGTCCCATGGCGACGGCACCTGAGGAGGGTAAAACCCTCCATAGGCCAGCGCAGGGGCGGCGCCATAGGCCGGCGTGGCGGCGGCGCCGTAGGCGGGCGCGACGCCATAGCCGTTGTAGGGGTGGCGTTCTGCGCGGCGAAGAGCGCCTGGTGGCTCGCTGGATCTAAGGCCAGGGCGGAGGTTGGAGTCGTGAATCCTTGGAAGATCAAGTCTCCTCGGATATTAGTGACATAATCCAGGTCTCCAAAATGAATCTGGTGACCTGGGGCGTAGCTGTCGATCTACTCTAGATGGCCAAGCGAGTTGGACCACAGTGTGAAGCTGCCGAATACGAAGACCTGGCCGGGGAGAAAAACCTCCCCCGGGGAAGCATCATTGGAGATGATTGATGGAGCCATCGAACCTTCTGGCGGCTACTCAGTGGAACTCTCAATGAAAGCACCAATGTCAGTGTCAAAACCGGCGGATCTCGGGTAGGGTTTCCTGAATTGTGCATCTAAGGTCGATGGTAACAGGAGACAGGGGACATGATGTTTTACCCAAGTTCAACCCTTTTGATGGAGGTAATACCCTACGTCCTGCTTGATTGATCTTGATGAGTATGAGGATTACAAGAGTTGATCTACCACAAGATCGTTGTGGCTAAACCCTAAAAGTCTAGCCTGTATGATTGTGATTGTTCTCTATGGACTAAACCCTCCGGTTTATATAGACACCGGAGGGGCCTAGGGTTATACAAAGTCGGTTACAGAAAAAGGAAATAATACATCCGAACGCCTAGCTTGCCTTCCACGCAAAGGAGAGTACCATCCAGACACGGGAGGAAGTCTTCTATCTTGTATCTTCATGGCCCAACAGTTCGGCCCATGTCACACAGGCTGGACGCCTGAGGACCCCTTAATCCAGGACTCCCTCAGTAGCCCCTGAACCAGGCTTCAATGACGAGGTGTCTGACACGCAGATTGTCTTCGATATTGCAAGGCGGGTTCCTCCTCTGAATATTTCAAAGTAGTCCTCGAACACAGAGAACGTGTCCGGCTCTGCAAAACAGGCTCCATAAAGAGTATAATATTTAACAAGTCCCATCACTGACATTTTCGTAGTGAGACGCCACGTCTCCGCCCGGTCATTATTTCGAACCTTTTTTAGCCTCCTGCTTCATGTTTCGAGACGCGGTTTTCATTGGCACGTCTTGTCGAAGCAGAGACCGTGTCCCCTTATTGCGGGATTATCATCAATACGGGCGTGGGTAATCCAACCACGCCGTCTGCATGACCCTTGGGAAATAGGCGAGTTTTAAGGCGAGTGGGGAGGCGCTTGATATTCACTGCCTTTATAAAGAGATAAGGATTCACCCCTTTCACCCACGCATTCCTTCTCTCTGGCCATCCATTCTCGAGCTCCAGCGCCCAAGCCTCCATCCTTTCCGCCTCAAAGAAGCACTCCAGCCATGTCCGGATCCGGAGCGCAAGGCAAGTGGATGGCCTCCTCCGTCACGGAGAAGGACATTACGAAGCTCCGGTAGGCGGGGTACCTGGCCCCGGAAATCGCCCACCGGCTTCCGGCCAAGGGGTAGATCATCTCCACCCAAGAGCCTCATGAGAGGGTTGTATTCATCCCCAATTCGTCCGTGGGCTGGGATTTCCTCTCCACCCATTCGTCCGCGGACTCATGTTTTACTACATGCTAGATTTCCATGATCTGGCCCCAAATTCTTTCCTCAACATCTTGGCATTCATTGTCGTGTGTGAGGCATTCCTCCGCATCCCACCTCACTTCGGCCTGTGGCTGAAGACTTTCAATGTGAAGCCGAAGGTGGTGGGCGGCCAACACGCAGAGCGTGGAGGCACCATGGTGAGCAAGATGTCCAACGTCCCATGGCCCAAAGGTACCTTTGTGGAGACCGTCAAGCGGTGGCAGAAGCAGTGGTTCTATGTCACAGAGCCCCGTGACACCACCTGGGCGCGGCTCCCGAATTAAAATCCCGGGCCTCAATGCGGCTTACCTCCTGGCAAGAGAAGGGCCTAGACTGGGCATCGTCGGACGAGCTGGTTGTGCTGCAAATGCGCATCAAGAGCATGGTGGTTCGCAGTGGCATGGTGGTCGGCCCAATACCACCACTCAACCACGACTTCTTGGTCATCGCCGAGACTAGCGCGTACGTCCCTCTTCATCGCCGTGCCTCAATCCTCAATGCATTCGTAGGTCTGCTCCATGAATCTCAGCTTTTTACTACAAAAGTCAGTGATCATCCATTTGGCATTGGGTTTTTTTGGATTTGTGGATTCATTTATCCGCGAGACGGCTGTGAACACCCCCATTGAGCTTGAGGATGAGGATCTTCTCATTACATTTGTTCCCCACAATGAAGCTTTGAATCGGCGCACCACTTCCTTTGGTCCTAAGGTCTGGTTAATGTTCTTTGATTTTCCGTATGACTACCAGACGGATTACTATATTACCAAAGCTCTCGGTGGATATGGATCTCTTGTGTCTTGGTACAATCCTAGGCAGGACAGGCGCTTCATTTTACTCAAAGTTCGCATTATCCGGCTGCGTCTGATCCCAAAAAGCTTCTTCGTCTGGCAACTTGGTGGAGCCAGAGACTGCTGGACCGTGCAAGTCACCATTCTTCATATCAACGATTGGAATGGATTGCTGCCTGAAGTGTTGCCTGCTGGTGAAGAACCTCTACCACCTAATGGAAACCCGCATCCCCAGTTTGGGCCTGAGCTAACTGCAGAACAACTCTACCAACAACAGGTTCATAACTGGCTTGTTCAGAATGCTGACCCTCCAGCTGGTCCTAATGCAGATATGGCCAACAACGACAACAATGATGGTGCGCCCAACAATGCGGGTTGGGGTGCATGGTTACAGCCTCCAGCTCCTCCTGTGCCCGCGCTCCCACCACATCTGGTTAACTACTAGGTATGGCTGGCTGCTCAAGGTATGTCGTTCCAAGATGGTATAGTACCTGAAAACAACATTACTGATAGCGCTACTCAAGCCTGGAATGATTCCTTTACCTCTTCTGATGATGACAGCAGTTCTGAAAATTCTACTTTGATTATTATGCCACACCACCCTCTGCAGACCGCAGATCCCCCAATGCTGCATGATTCTTTCTCTGTCACTGTTGCTCTACACAACCAAGGCATTTAGTTTGGCCTTTCTACTCAAGGCACTGAACTTTTGTCACTGCTGATTGCTGACCCAATCCCCAGGCAGCGGCTCAACACGTTCATCTTCGATGCTCTGAGGCCAATGATTACCACTATTGGGCCCTGGCGTGATGCTTTTGGTATGAGAAGGCCAAGTGTTGAAATTTCTGTACTGATTTCTGCTGATCACACAGGCATTCACTTTGAGCAACAACCATCCTCATTAGTTGTCATTCAGGAGCTGCAGTCCGAAGATGCCCAGATAGTTCAGCCATCCGCTTCTTCCATGGTGACAACCACCACTGGCGATTTACAGCCCGATGACTCTGACGTTATGGCCTCGCCCTCTCTGTCTGTCAACCATCTGAATTCAAGTACAACTATGACGCTGCATGCTATGGATTTTGTTCCTCCTGCTACACCTCCTCCTACTGCACCCACCTCCAACCTTCCACATGATGGACTAGGCCTTGTCACTACCAGCTTGGTCGAAGTGCCGTCCGGGCCGCTACTGACGTGCGGCCATCGCTCGAAGGCCGTGGCACCCATCTCCACTGCAGAAGTACATCGCAGCACCAGGTCAACTAAGTACAATGGCTTCAGAGTTAACATGCCCACTGATAACTGCAATGCCATCTCCAAGGTCAAGCCAAGGATTACACCTGCTGTGGGTTCCTCTTCGTCCATCAATGCTGAACAGGCTCCCGGTGAGATCCCTCCTCCAACTCCCATTTCTGCACTGCAAGACATCGGCATCAATAGGTGTGCTGTTCCAGCTGAGGAGTTAACTGAAGAAGCACTCTTGGTTGTGCTGTCTCCTGCCGAGCTAGTTGATGACGCAGATGCAGCAGCTGCTGCCACCTCTTCCGCTCCAGGGGTTGTAGATGCTGGAGGCCCTGGTACTCCCAGCTCTGCTTAATTGCGTGTAGCCTTTATGCCTCTTTTGCGCTCTTGGAATCTCCTCTCGTGGAATATTCGAGGTCTTAACTCTGAACCTAAGCAGTTAGCACTGCATAATGCTATCCTCTCTAGTGGTTGCGCGATTGTCTGTTTACAAGAAACCAAAAAAACCTCGTTTGATATTGCTTTCATCAAATCGTGCTGTCCCCACCAATTTGATAATTTTGCTTTTTTTCCCTCTCGGGGTGCCTCTAGAGGTATTGTTACGATTTGGAAGAGCTCGATGTTTACGGATTCAATTTTACTGTTTGAAAATTTTGCGCTAGTCGTCAGTTTCACCAGCACGCAATCTCAGCAAACTTGGACGTTAGCTAACATCTATGGGCCATGTACCGGAGATGATCATGTCACATATACAAATTGGCTTTATGAACTGGATATACCGAACACTCAAGACTGTCTTTTACTAGGTGATTTCAATTATATCCGTGCACCTGATAATCGTAACAAACCTGGCGGTGGTGCTCATAACATGTTCACTTTCAATGATATTATCCGTGCACAAAACCTTATTGAGCTTCCAGTTAAGGGACAGGCCTACACATGGAGTAATATGCAACTTGATCCATTACTCGAGAAGTTGGATTGGTTTTTCACATCCCTGCACTAGACCAATGTGTACCCAAAATCTCTAGTCAAGCCGCTTGGTAAGCCTGTCTCTGACCACATACCCTGCGTTGTCTCCATTAAAACCAACATACCACGTAGTAAAATCTTCAGATTTGAATCATATTGGCTTCTACACCCTGGCTTCATGAATGTTGTGTGTAACTCTTGGAACAAAACAAACCTGTGCACTCGACCAATGCGGCCACTGTGCTTTGCAGTAAATTCAAAGCGCTCAGACACGCTCTCAAGACCTGGAGCAAGAACATTTCTCATCTGACGATCGCCATCGACAATTGTAATCAATCCTTGGAGAACCTTGATGAATTGGAAAACAAAAGACCTCTTACCATTCCTGAAAACAACTTCAGAAACATCCTCAAGAAACATCTCTTGAGACTATTGCAATATCAGAAACTTTACTGGAAAAAACGTTGCACTATCCGCTGGATTAAGTTTGGTGATGAAAACACGAAGTTTTTTCAGGCGGTTGCCGCAGAACGATACTGTAACAACAACATTGCCTGCTTTCTGGATAATGAGGGTCACCAAGTAGAGGATCACACAAGCAAAGAGGCTCTTTTCTTTCAAACTTACAAAAATTGCCTGGGCACAATATCTCCCGCCGAGATGAAATTTGATTGCCAACACTAATCCAACGCTCCAACAATCTCGACCACCTAACAGATCTCTTCACACGTGAAGAGATTGATGAAGTGGTAAAGGAGGTGCCCCCTGATCGTGCCCCTGGCCCGGACGGTTTTAGTGGTGCATTCCTCAAAGCTTGCTCGCCTTTGATCGAATCTGGTTTCTATGCCTTGTGCTCCCAATTCCACGCAGGAGATCTTGATCTAACGAGCATCAATGATGGCCTTATCACTCTTATCCCGAAGGTTAGATCGCCAGAGTCAGTTAATGATTACAGACCGATAACTCTACTCAACTGTTGCCTCAAATTGATCACCAAACTTCTGGAAAATCATCTGCAAAAAATCATCTTGAAACTGGTTCACCGTAACCAATATGGTTTTCTCAAAGGCAGGACCATTCAAGATTGCCTGGCATGGGCCTTCCAATATATCCATCAGTGTCATGCCTCCAAAAAGAAAATCATTTTGCTCAAATTAGACTTTGCCAAAGCCTTTGACACTATTGGCCATGCCCCCATGATCAACATCACGCGTCACATGGGATTCAATGACAAATGGCTCAACTGGATAAGTTGCATTTTCTCTTCTGGGCGATCTTCAGTTCTGCTTAATGGTGTGCCTGGTCGTCAATTTCATTGCAAAAGTGGAGTGAGGCAAGGCGATCCTCTCTCCCCTCTACTCTTTGTCCTAGCAGCTGACCTCCTTCAGGCCGCGATCAACAATGCTTTTCGTCTGGGGATGATTGAACCGCCCTTCCCTTGTCCAGGCCAAACCGACTATCCGATCATCCAATACGCTGATGACACAATCCTGGCCCTCCCTGCCTGCCCTTGTCAGGCTGAAACTATCAAAAAATTCTTTCTGACTATGCACTGTCCGTCGGCCTCAAGATCAACTTCAACAAGTCCACTCTTATCCCTATCAATCTTGATGACACCTCAACTACTGAGCTAGCTCACATATTTGGATGCTCGATCGTCTCCATGCCATTTACGTACCTTGGCCTCCCCATGGGCACTTCGAAACCTACTGTGCAAGACCTCATGCCACTTGTCTGCAGTGCTGAACGCCGACTCACTGCCACGATCTCCATGATGTCATACGGAGGGAAGCTTTCCTGTCTTAACGCAACCGTCACCTCCCTGCTCATCTATGCTATGTGTACACTCAAAATAAACCCTCAAATTCTTGAGATACTGGATAAGATCCAACGCAGATGCCTTTGGACCAAAAAGACCAAGCAAGGAGAAAAAGGCAACTCTTTAGCTGCTTGGGACCAGGTGTGCAAGCCTAAAAAGCATGGAGGCCTAGGAGTCATTAATCTGAAAATTCAGAATGAAGCGCCGCTCATGAAGTTCTTGCACAAATTTTACAACAAGAAAGATGTCCCCTAGGTACACCTTCTTTGGAATACAATTACTAAAAATTCTGTTTCAGGCACGTCCAATCCCACCCAACTTTCAAGCTTCTATGGTGATCCAAGAGCACCATGAAAATTAAAGTTTTCGGATGGCTACTACTTCATGACCGGCTGAACACACGAAACATGCTCACACGTCTCCACTACAACATTGGTGAGGTCTTTGATTGCCTCCTCTATGGGCATAACGTTGAAGAGACAGTTGACCACATGATCTTCACTTGCCCGTTCAGCCGCTCTTATTGGGAGAAACTTGGTATTACCTGGCCTGCTTTCAACTCCAGACTTGAGCTCATCAACCAAACCAATGCGGCTGGACAGGGGCCCATATTCATGGTGATTTTCCTCACGTCAGCCTGGAGTTTGTGGAAGGAACGAAATAACAAACACTTCAAAGGGGTTTTCCCTAGCATTGCATCTTGGCTCGCACGATTCAAAGAAGATCTTAACCTCCTTCAATACAGAGTGAAAGAGGTCCATAGGACCACTGTGACCTCCTTTTGTAACTCCCTAGCCTAGACACGTTTTCCTGTTCTTTTTGCAGTATCCATTGGTGCAGTGATTCACTACAACACCCCTCCCTCTATGAGGGGTGATGGAGGGACACCACCTTGTAACAATATGTAACCCATGTAACTCTTTACATATATAAATATATACACACAGTAGGAGCCTCTTGTACTGTCTTTCCATAAAAAAACACGGAGTGACAATAGTCAGGACTACTCCCAGTGATGACCGTAGTTTGAGGAGTTCATGCATTCACTGTGTGTTAATGCTTTCTAGTTCTCTATTAAAAGGATGCCTTAATATCCCTTAGTTTCCAATTGGACCCCGCTGCCACGGGGGGTAGGACAAAAGATGTCATGCAAGTTCTTTCCATAAGCACGTCTGACTATTTACGAAATACATGCCTACATTATATTTATGAACTGGAGCTAGTGCCATATCGCCCTAGGTTATAACTGTCTCATGATGAATATCATCCAACAAGTCACCGATCCAATGCCTACGAATTTATATTATATTGTTCTTGCTAAGTTAGTACTGCTATCGTTACTGTTTCACTCGCTATAAAATACTGCTATTACTATTACTGTTACTATTGCTGTTGTCACTACTATCAAAACTATCATATTACTTTGCTACTAATTATGTTGCTGCAGATAATTAATCTCCAGGTGTGGTTGAATTGACAACTCAGCCGCTAATACTTGCAAATATTCTTTAGCTCCACTTGTGTCAAATCTATAAATTTGGGTTGAATACTCTACCCTCGAAAACTGTTGCGATCCCCTATACTTGTGGGTTATCAAGAAGTAGCCCTCCTACATATGAATTGCCTAAGGTACCGGAAGGTTATGTTATGAATGAAGAGACAACTAGAGACATTCTTACTTGTAAGGATAGAGATGATCTAGAGAAACTATTATGCAAGTATAAAGAAAAATCTCTGAATGCTAGAATGCAATATGATCCTAAGTTTGCTACTTCACCTATCTTGATTGATGATAAGGATTATTAATTCTTTGTCGACCCAGAGTTGATTACTTTGGTTGAATCTGATCCTATCCATGGTTATGAAACTGAAAGTGTTGTGGCACATCTTACTAAGTTGAATGACATAGCCACCCTTTTTACTCATGATGAGAAGACTCATTATTACTCTATTCTCAAATTATTTCTGTTCTCATTAAAGGGTGATGCTAAAGCTTGGTACAATACTCTTGCTCCTGGCTGTGTGTATAGTCCCCAAGATATGATTTATTACTTCTCTGAAAAATATTTCCCTGCTCATAAGAAACAAGCTGCTTTACAGGAAATATTTGACTTTGTACAAATTAAAGAAGAGAGTCTCCCACAAGCTTGGGGGAGGCTTTGCTAGTTACTTAATGCTTTGCCTGATCATCCTCTTAAGAAAAATGAAATACTTGATATCTTCTATAATGGACTAACTGATGCTTCTAGGGATTTCCTAGATAGTTGTGCTAGTTGTGTTTTCAGGGAACGAACTGTTGGGAAAGCTGAAGAATTATTGAATAACATATTGAAAAATTATGATGATTGGACTCTTCCCGAACCACCGCCTAAACCCACTCTGAAGAAGAGAGGTATATTATATCTCAGTCCTGAAGATATGCAAGAGGCAAAGAAATCTATGAAGGAAAAATGTATTAAAGCTGAGGATGTTAAAAAATTACCTCCTACTGAAGAAATACATGGGATTGATACACCACCACCACCTAAGGTGGTAGAAGTAAATTCTCTAATGAAGTTCAATGATAATGACAATCCTCACAATATGCACCCTAGCCAATGCCTTTATGAGTTTGAAAACTATATTAGAAAACAAGATCACTTCAATGCAAATGTTATGAAACAATTGAATACAATTCTGATATGATTGCTTGCTTGAGTGACCTGTTATTTAGAATCTCAAATGATATTAGAGGTGTTGGAAAGCATGCTTCTATGGTACAAACCCAGTTAGAACAAGTTGCTAAATCTCAAAGAGAGTTGCTAGATGAAATGAATAATGATATACATGACTTTGCTGTTAGAGTTGCAACTAGAGGAGGTAAAATGACTTAGGAACCACTTTATCCCGAGGGACACCCAAAAATAATTGAACAGGATTCACAAAGGAACAACACCACTGCACCTAGTCCTTCTAAGAAGAAAAAGAAGAAGAAAAATGATAGGACTTGCATGCCTCTAGTGAACCTGAAGTAGAAAAACCTCTTGATAATGAAGTCTCTATTTCTGATGTTGAAACTCAACCTGGTAGTGAACACTCACCTTCTGATAATGAAAAAGTTAATGATGAGGTTCACGAAGATAGTCAAGCAAATAATGAAGAACCAGATAATGATGTTGAGATAGAACCTGCAGTTGATCTTGATAACCCACAACCTAAAAATAAAAAGGTATGATAAAAGAGACTTTTTTGCTAGAAAACAAGGTAAGGAAAGAGAACCATGGGTTCAAAAACCTATGCCCTTTCCACCTAAGTCAACTAAAAAGAAATATGATGAAGAATTTGAATGCTTTGCTGAAATGCTGAGGCCAGTCTTTTTGCGTACTCGCTTGACTAATATCTTGAAAATGCCTTCTTATGCAAAGTATATGAAAGACATCATCACCAATAAGAGAAAAATACCGGAAGCTAAAATCTCCACCATGCTTGCTAATTATACTTTTAAGAATGAAGTATACCAAAAAAACTTGGAGATCCGGGGATACCAATTATACCTTTCTCTATCAAAAAGAATTATGTGAAAACTGCTTTATGTGATTTAGGAGCTAGTGTTAGTGTTATGCCTTTCTCTTTATATAAAAGAATTGATTTGAATAAACTCACACCTATTGAAATATCATTGCAAATGGCTGACAAATCTACTGCCATACCTATTGGTATTTGTGAGGATGTGCCCATTGTTGTTGCTAATGTTACTATTTTGACTGACTTTGTTATATTTGAGATGCCCGAGGACGACAACATGTCGATTATCCTTGGTAGACCATTCTTGAATACTGCAGGGCTGTTATTGATTGCAATAAAAGCAAGGTCACTTTTCATATCAATGGTAATGAGCATACGGTGCACTTTCCGAAAAAACAATTTCAAGTGAATGGTATTAATGTTATTGAAAAATCTCTGACAATCACTATTGGAAGTTTTCAAATACCTCTACCTACTGGCAGAAAGAAATATGAAATACTTATTGTTGGGGGCATTCATATCCCCGTTGAGGTAATTTAGTGATTTACGGAAGTTCTTCGGTTTCATGCTAATCGAAATTGGTTGTTAATAAGACTTGATCAACCTTATTGATGGATCATTTTTGAGAGGTATGAAGTTGATGAATTTAGTAAGCACTACCTTCTGTCCCTATCTTTTGTTTTCTGTTTTTATTAGTTAAATAAAATAAAATGCCATGTTTTGTCTATTTTCTGAATTTCCCGTGCAATAAAAAATTGACCCCCAAAAAATAAAAGTTGTCAGAATGCCCTGAAAATTCAATACAATCTTTTCTAAATATTTAAGAATTTATGGTGCAAATAATATCAGAGCGAGGTGCACCAGGTCGGCACAACCCACCTGGGCACGCCAGGACCCCCAGGCACACCCTAGTGGGTTGTGGTCCCCACGTGGCTCCCCTCACTTATCTCTTCACACCACATCATCACCTACCTCCAGAAAAAAATCACCATTGCTCTCTCTCTCTCTCTCATGTTCTTGCTCTCAAACCCGCGGATTTTGATCTCTGCTCGAAGCTCCATATCCGAAACTGTTTCGGGGGATTGTTGCTTGGTATGTGACTTCACTGTTTGTCCAATTAGTTTTTGTTTTAGTGGTTTATATTTTGAATAGTTAGCTACTCTTGGTGCTGCTGTAGATGACCTTGCATGTTGAATTCTTAGAGTTCTAAGTAGTTTGAATGATTGCTATGGCCTCTATGTATCCCTATGAGTAGCTACTATCAATCTTGTAAAGTTTTGTTGATAAACTTTTGTCACCCAAAAAATTTCAGAAAATTGTACGCGAACATGATTAACTTATTTGGAAGGAGTTCTTAGAAGAGGAGATCCTCGGGGGAATCTTCTAGTGACAACTCCGATCGTCGGTCTTATGTTGAACCAAGTGAAACTTCCATTCGAGATGCCGCCACCAAAACGTGCCTATGGCCATGTGATGATTATATGGTACGTGTTGGCATTAAGGAGATATTTGAGCAATATGTTCACAATGCCATTCTCGGTCCCTACATTTCAGATAAGTGCGATCAACACCACACCCTCACTGAATTATTTGTCAAAGGATTTAAATTCCATCCTCGTGAGTCTAGGGTGTCATTTAAACTGCATGAAAATTCATTTACCTTGCCACTAGAGAGATTTGTGCACCACTGCAACTCCCATTCTAGGGTTCGCTTGAGGAACCGCCAAGGGCTGAGTACCAATCATTCTTGACTAGTCTTTGCTATGGTGAGACGAGGGGAGTGGCACAAGGTAGAATAAAGAGAATTCATCTTCCCACAATTCAGTACTTTGCATTATTTAATGGGAATGTATCATAGGCAAGCAAGATTGTAGTACCCTTTGTGCTCCAGACTTGAGCCTCATACGCACCGCTCTCACCGGTGATAGAAATTATAACCTTGGGGCGATTGTTGCATGCAGGCTGCAACATAACGCTAATAGTGGCTATTTCTATGGCGGAACTTATGCCACATGTTTAGCAAGAGAGCTGGGTGTTTCACCTTTGCCCTTTGACCCTATCCTACCCACGTAGTATTTGGACTTTGGTGCTATGAAAAATCGTAAGATCCTTAAAGGATATATTCATAATTTCACTTATAAATTGTTGTTTAACAAAGCATCTATTGTGCACACATATTTTCCTGCGCCTGCTCTCTTTGATTATCATAGCAGGGGAAGATATTTTGTTCTTGAGAGCGAGGCCCGAGCTCACAATGTGGCGGTTGAGGCAGCACGGCAGGCCGAGTCATCCGCATCGAGAGCCTCCGTGAGCTACCACGCTGACTACTATCCAGGCTACTGATTTATTACCAAGCTAGTCCAAAAGCCTAAGCTTGGGGGAGTACGTGTTTTCCACCTACATTACATTCATGTTCACACATTTCATTCCAGCTGCCGGTATCCACACTTTTTCATTGTATTATCCATGTTAAATTTATTTTCTCGCTTTCTTCTTGTGTGTTTGAAAAACCTTAGAAAAACCAAAAAAAAAAGTTGTAGTGAGTTTACTTTCGATGCATGCTTAGCTGTAGCACTAAAAAGAAAACCCAAAAAGATTTCCTTGTTCTTCTTTTGCTTGTTGGGAGCTTTCCCGTGTAAGTAGTTTTTCTCATTTTTGCTTTTCCCATTTATTTGCTTGTTCAAGAAAACCAAAAATTCCAAAACTATTTCAGTGTGTTTATCTGAATTTATTTTCTTTTTATTCGAGTCACACCGAGGAGAAGACCACGATAAAAATGTTGAGTGGCTCTCATATGAATAATTGTTGATCTAATTAATATCCCATATTAACTTGTCTTCTCCCATTGAATAAAATGATTGCAGATTCCAGCTTAGTCCACGACACTCTTGCACTATTATTATTTTCACATCGTTCGGTCATGCAAGTGAAAGGCAATAATGATGATATTCGATAAACTGGCCGTGGCAGAGAGAAACGGGTATGAACTCGACTTGTTTTGTTTTTGTAAATATGTTTAACCTAGTATCCATGATTCAGTCCATTAAGATTAAACATGTTTGCAATGACAACTAGAGATTTTAGTTTCTCATGCCATGCATAGGTAGCTAGGTGTGGATAATGATTTATCTTGGATATCAACATTGCGTTAAAATGGCTGTGATGTGGTATGATTGAAGGAAATATGCCCTAGAGGCAATAATAAAGTTGTTATTTATATTTCCTTATATCATGATAAATGTTTATTATTCATGCTAGAATTGTATTAACCGAAAACTTGATACATGTGTGGATGCATAGACAAAACACAGTGTCCCTAGTAAGCCTCTACAAGACTAGCTCGTTAATAAAAGATGGTTAAGTTTCCTAACCATAGATATGTGTTGTCATTTGATGAACGGGGTTACATCATTAGAAGAATGATGTGATGGACAAGACCCATCCATTAGCTTAGCATAATGATCATTAAGTTTTATTGCTATTGCTTTCTTCATGGCATATACATATTCCTTTGACTATGAGATTATGCAACTCCCGGATACCGGAGGAATACCTTGTGTGCTATCAAACGTCACAACATAACTGGGTGATTATAAAGATGCTCTACAGGTATTTCCGAAGGTCTTTGTAGGGTTGGCATAGATCAAGATTAGGATTTGTCACTCTGAATATCGGAGAGGTATCTCTGGGCCCTCTCGGTAATGCACATCATAATAAGCCTTGCAAGCAATGTTACTAATGAGTTAGTTGCGGGATGATGTAATACGGAGAGTAAAGAGACTTTCCGGTAACAAGATTGAATTACGTATGGAGATACCGACAATTGAATCTCGGGCAAGTGACATACCGATGACAAAGGGAATAACGTATGTTGTCATTACGGTACGACCGATAAAGATCTTCATAGAATATGTGGGAACCAATATGAGCATCTAGGTTCCGCTGTTGGTTATTTACTGGAGAGGTGTCTCGGTCATGTTTACATAGTTCTCGAACCCATAGGGTCCGCACGCTTAACGTTTGATGACGATTTTGTATTATATGAGTTATGTGATTTGGTGAACGAATATTGTTCGGAGTCTTAGATGAGATCACGGACATGACGAGGAGTCTCAAAATGGTCGATAGGTAAAGATTCATATATAGGACGATAGTATTCGGACACCGGAAGTGTTCCGGGGGTACCGGGTACGTATCGGGTCACCAGAAGGGGTTTCGGGCAACCCCCGGCAAAGATATGGGCCTTATTGGGCCAAGGGCGGGATAGACCAGCCCCTAGTGCTGGTGCGCCCCCATATGGGCCGGCCTAAGTGGAGAAAGGAAAAGGGGAGGAGGAAAGGAAATAGAGGGAATATGATTCCCCCTTCCTTTCCCCTCTCCCATCTTTCCTTCCCCCCTCCGGAGATAAGGGAAGGGGGAGGCCGAATTGGAGGAGGCCCCCAAGTAGGATTCCTCCTACTTGGGGTGCCCCAAGGCTGCTCCCCTCCCCCTCCCACCTATATATACATGGGTAGGGGGCACCTAGAAGACACACCAACAATTGTGCGGCGCTCCCCTCCACAGTTTACGCCTCCAGTCATATTCTCGTAGTGCTTAGGCAAAGCCCTACGCAGATCACTTCACCATCACCATCACACACCATCGTGCTGACAGAACTCTCCCTCGACACTTTGCTGGATCAAGAGTTCGAGGGACATCATCGAGCTGAACGTGTGCAGAACTCGGAGGTGCCGTATGTTCGGTTCTTGATCGATCGGAACGAGAAGAAGTTCGACTACATCAACCGCATTGTCAAACGCTTCTGCTTTTGGTCTACGAGGGTACGTGGACACCCCCCCTCTCGTTGCTATGCATCTCCTAGATAGATCTTGCGTGAGCGTAGGATTTTTTTTTGAAATTGCATGCTACGTTTCCCAATAGTGGCATCAAAGCCAGGTCTATGCGTAGATGATATGCACGAGTAGAACACAAAGAGTTGTGGGCGGTGATCGTCATACTGCTTACCACCAATGTCTTATTTTGGTTCGGAGGTATTGTTGGATGAAGCGGCCCGGACCAACCTTACATGACCACGTTCATGAGACCGTTTCCATCGACAGACATGCAACTAGTTTTGCATAAAGGTGGCTGGCAGGTGTCTGTTTCTCCAACTTTAGTTGAATTGAAATTGACTATGGCCGGTCCTTGTTGAAGGTTAAAACAACAAACTTGATAAATCACCGTTGTGGTTTTGATGCGTAGGTAAGAACGGTTCTTACTAGAAGCCAATAGCAGCCACGTAAAACTTGCAACGACAAAGTAGAGGACGCCTAACTTGTTTTTGCAGGGCATGTTGTGATGTGATATGGTCAAGACATGATGTGATATACGTTATTGTATGAGATGATCATGTTTGGTAAAAGTTATCGGCAATGGGCAGGAGCCTTATGGTTGTCGCTCTATTGTATGAAATGCAAACGCTATGTAATTGCTTTACTTTATCACTATGCGTTAGCGATAGTTGTAGAAGCAATAGTTGGCGAGACGACAACGACGCTACGATGGAGATCAAGGTATTAAGCCGGTGACGATGGAAATCATGACAGTGCTTTGGAGATATCAAAGGCACAAGATGATGATGGCCATATCATGTCACATATTTTGATTACATGTGATGTTTATCTTTTTATGCATCTTATTTTGCTTAGTACGGCGGTAGCATTATAAGATGATCCCTCACTAATATTTCAAGGTATAAATGTTCTCCCTAAGTATGCACCATTGCGATAGTTCGTCATGCCAAGACACCACATGATGATCGGGTGTGATAATCTCTACGTTCACATACAACGGGTGCAAGACGGTTTTCACATGCGGAATACTCGGGTTAAACTTGAGACCGAAAGGTCGATCATGAATCATATAGTAGATATGATTGTCGGTGTCAAAATTGGCGGATCTCGGGTAGGGGGTCCCGAACCGTGTGTCTAAGGATGATTGTAACAGGAGGCGGGGGACACAATGTTTACCTAGGTTCGGGCCCTCTCGATGGAGGTAATACCCTACTTCCTGCTTGATTGATCTTGATGATATGAGTATTACAAGAGTTGATCTACCATGAGATCGTAGAGGCTAAACCCTAGAAGCTAGCCTATGATTATGATTGTTGTTGTCCTTTGGACTAAACCCTCCGGTTTATATAGATACCGGAGGGGGCTAGGGTTACACAGAGTCAGTTACAAGGGAGGAGATCTACATATCCAAATTGCAAAGCTTGCCTTCCACGCAAAGGAGAGTCCCACCTAGACACGAGACGAAGTCTTCAATCTTGTATCTTCATAGTCCAACAGTCCGGCCAAAGTATATAGTTCGGCTGTCCAAGGACCCCCTAATCCAGGACTCCCTCAGTAGCCCCTGAACTAGGCTTCAATGACGATGAGTCCGGCGCGCAGATTGTCTTCGGCATTGCAAGGCGGGTTCCTTCTTCGAATACTCCATAGAATATTTTGAACACAAGGATCGTGTCCGGCTCTGCAAAATAAATTCCACATACCACCGTAGAGAGTATATTATTCCACTAATCTAATCTGCTGACAAATTTTCATAACGTGACGTCCTGCTGTGGCCCGGTCATTACGAATCGTTTTCCCTGCCTGCCACTACACGTGTTGCGAGGCGGTTTTATTGGCACGTCTTGTCAAAGCAGAGATCGTGTTCCCCTTATCACGGGATTCTCATCAATACGGATATGGGTAACCCAACCGCGCCATCGACCGCGGCGCTTGGGGAATAAGCGATTTTATGGGGCAAGTAGGGAGGCGCACAATTTCTACTGCCTCTATAAAGGGACAAGGACTCCTCCTTTTCACCCACGCCTTCTTCTTCCCCTGCCCATCCATTATCGCGCACTCGAGCTCCAGCGCCCAAGTTCTCATTTTCTCCGCAAAGCCATTCCAAACATGTCCGGAGCGGGAGGCAAGTGGATGGTCTCCTCCGTTACGGAGGAGAACATTACGAAGCTCCGGGAAGCCGGATACCTGGCCGCAGACATCGCGCACCGGCTCCAGATGCGGGGCAGATCGTCCCTACTCCAGCACCCCATGAGAGGGTTGTATTCCTCACCCACTTCGTCCGTGGGCTGGGATTTCCCCTCCACCCATTTGTCCGCGGGATCATGTTCTACTACGGGCTGGACTTCCATGATCTGGCCTCCAATTTCATCCTCAACATCTCGGCGATTATCGTCGTGTGCGAGGCCTTCCTCCGCATCAAGCCCCACTTCGGCCTGTGGCTGAAGACCTTCAACGTGAAACCGAAGGTGGTGGTCGGCCAGCAAGCGGAGTGCGGAGGCGCCATGGTGGGCAAAATGCCCAATGTCACCTGGCTCGAAGGCTCCTATGTGGAGACCGTGAAGGGGTGGCAATTGGGGTAGTTCTACATCACCGAGCCACGCAACACCATCTGGGTGGTGGCCCCCGAATTTCGATCCGGCATCCCCATGCGGCTCACCTCCTGGAAAGAGAAGGGCCTATCCTGGGGTTCATCGGTGGAGGTGACTGGACTCCAGAACTGTGTTAAAAATATGATAAGTAAGAAAATCAAGCTTGTCAACGTGGTCCAGGCATTGTTGAGGAAATCGTTAACTGGTAGCTGCTCGGTCAGTTGGTGAGTACGGGATTAATAGGCTAATCGACAAGTTAATCGGCCATTTAATCAATTAATCGGACAATTTATCGGGTTATCGGCTACTCGGGGACCCTATGAGTAGGGATTAATTGACAAGTTAACTGGTTAATCGGATGAATTCTTGAACAGGGGGTCCAGGTCATGCTCTTTCGCCGGATCCTTCCGTGTCAAAGACGGGCATTGAATATGTGGGAGTTCGACCCGGCCAAGCACTAGACGCCGCGAGAGCTTTTCGACACGACACACCAAGATGTCTGGAAGGTGCTGTTCAAGGCCGCCGAGGTACCTCCTCCCCTTACCGAGGATCGCGGACTCAGCGCAAAGCGCCCTGGCAATCCGGTAAGCTCTTTATATCTCATAGGATGTTCCTTTCCCTAGTATAATCATGTGAGGGATCTGAGCCTCCACTCTATTTTAACAGGACTGGGTAGCGACAGCGGAGAAGATTGATTGTCCGGCCCCACTGCCCGAAGATCCAGCAAGAGCTCTCTTAATGGAGATGCTGGTTCCGGCGCCCTATGAGGCGCCAGAGAAGAAGGCCAAGAAGAAGGCCACTGGGACCAGAAAAGTTCTCCGACACAAGGTTGTATCGGACTCATCATCCGAAAACACTGAGGCACACTCCTCCCGCAAAAACGAGGAGGAGGAAGAGGAAAGTTCTCCCCCCAGCCGGGGGAGACAAGAAAAGGAAGGCCGCCCCATCTGGGGAGGCCGAAGGGTCCAAGAAGGGAAGGACCCTCCTTCCAGACTACTCCACAATAGCCACTTACAGCGACGAGGAGTGGTTGCCCAGGGACAAGCCCCTGGCGAAGTCGTAAGTATCCGTATACTATAATAGTTCTGGTATGTTTTGTTTTATTACTTCTCATCATGTTAAACATGATCATGCAGTCCATCCAAAGCCCATATCGACGTATCCTCTTCGGATGAGTCTTTGGGCCAGTCAGCGATGAACAGCGATTTACTCCCGACAGCCACCTCCCCCTGGCCCACGGACGACATCAAGGTGTTGTCTCAAAGGGCACCGACTGGATGCATGGGGGGAAAGACTCCCGTGGGCTCTAATGACGGGGGCCACAGCAAGTTTGGCCCCCAGCCGGATACTGCGCCGGAACCTCCAGTGGTTCCGGATTTTGTCAGGCGACCCCTCGCTAAGGACGGCGAGCCATCTGTGCCGATGGCCTTTGTCCATCCAGAGGCATCGGACAACTTGCTGGAAGCGCTTCACGATGCTTCCATTGACGAGGAGCACCATACTATCATGAGTGCGGTGGTCGAGAAGGTTCGGTCCGCCAAAAGCGTACTGACCGAAGCCTATGCCAGCCTCCTAACAGGCTTTGAGATAAGTAATCAAATTATGAGAAAATATCATAGTATAGACAATAGCCCCTGATGCTCCCTTTGGCGTTCACAAAGAAAGGCCGAACAGAGGATCAAATAATAACCACAGGAGTCTGATCAAAATATGTCTATGTGAATAAGCAGGCTTCGCTGCTAGCCGCTGCCGCTCGTACTGCGGAGGTCTCCGGACTGAAGCGGGACCTTGAGCGGTCCGAGGAAGAGCTCGGCCTTACCAAGAGGCAGCTCGAAGAGAACAAAGGTAAGTGGTACCCCATTTGTATATTGATAAAGAAAAAAAGAAAGTGGTTACTAGATCATGGGATCATCATGAATTTTGCTAGGGGCCACGACCGAAGTGACGACCCTGAAGAAGGCGCTGTCCGAGGCCGAAGACAGAGCGGCCCAGGAGCGCATCGAGCACGCGAAGCAAGAGGCCTGAGTCGGCGAGGTTCAGCAAGAGCTCCAGGATTTCGTCAAAAAATACGAGTCCTTGGAGCGTGACTCTAAGACACAGGAGTCCGAGCTTGCGAAGGCCCTTGAGAACGCACAAACTGCTAAGGCCGAAGCTCAAAAGGCCCTCCAGGAGATTTAGGCGGTCAAGAAGATAGCGGCGGGTAAGGCATGCATTATGCAAAGCAAGCATGTGGAGGAAACTTTCCTTTTACTTACCCGAATTCGGAGCTCTCCAGGAGCGTTCACAGATCTACCCAGCAGTGTATTTCATGCCGCGGAGTTCTACCGGGACGAGGAAGGAAGCTCG